>NC_134801.1:54622872-54632872 GCF_046742065.1 Oratosquilla oratoria
GTCACCCTTACTACAGTTGGGAAATTCTCTTTTGGGTCAGGAAGGGTCGCGATTTATACTACAGTTGGGGAAATCCCTTCTGGACCGAAAACTAACAAGTCGGGAGTTGAGGAAACACGCCAATGTTGGGAAAGGGATAGTGTCTGAGGCTACCCATTCCAGTATGACAACGTAAAAAATGGGTCGATACGAACTTGGGAGTCCCAAAAGCTAAAAAAAAAAAAAAAAAAAAAAAAAAAAAACAAGTCATGTGCAAAAGTACGACAACCAATTTTCACGTATACATGTGTGAACGCGCACATGTACACACGCACAGTCAACCGGGAGTGTGTACTTGTACGTGCACATACATATGCAGACACAGCAATAGCCATCAGTCTTCTCTCTTCCTCGTTCGCTCTTCTCCGATGATTTTTTTATAGTGTATAAGTTTTTGTTTTTTTATATAAAGTACATATATCAAAAAGGTTTTAGATTGTAGACACAAATATTTAAATTTTGCACATATGTGTATATATTTATAGATATTTAGAAAGATAATTGATTTTTTTTTACTCACCTTAAAATGTAATTTGTGTTTTTTCTTGTCCATTTTATTCAATATACCTTGTAAATCTCCTAGTATTTTTTAAAAAGAATGTCATCAACAAATCAGAGGTGTTTAAGACATTCCCCATTATTGTTCTTAAATTTTCCCTTACCACCATAACTCTGAAAATTTCTTCAAGCCAAGTTGTAAATAGATTTATGATATTGCATTACTTTGCCGTACTTACCTTTTTATTTAGATTAAGTTTTGTACCTTTATGTGGTCGATCTTGATTTATTTTTGTATCATCATGGAATCGAATTCCAGCAATAGTTTGCTTGTGGATGTTCGGCACATCCAATTTGTTGCGTACGCTCCGTTTTCTTATAGTTTTGTATTACCGTTTGTTTTATGAAGTCAAAAGCATTTTCGTAATCTATAAAAACTAAATACAAAGGGGTATTATTATCTAAGGATGTATTGAGAAACGCTCTCAAATCTTAGCAGGCTTTCATATAAAAATTTACTTAGACGAAACCGAGGAGAAAAATTAAAAGAAGAAAAAAGAAAGAAAAAGTAGGAAAGAAAAATATGGAGACGGGAGGAAAGAAAGATGAAAATGTGGAGAGGAGTAGGTAGAGGAGAGGAGGTGGGAGTGGAGTGGAAAGAGGAGAACGAAAGACGAAGGAGTGTTCCAATAGAAAGCAGATGCAGGAAACGGAGTGAAAGACGAGGAAATACAAGATGGACAAGAAGCGACACGGGTAAAAAGGAGGCGGAATGGAAAGAGAGGTAGCAAGATGGGGATAAAAGGGGAAGAGTCCAAGAACGAGAGAGAAAAAGGGAGATACAAAGGAAAGAAAATGGAAAAAGAACAAACACCGAAAGAATGGAAGAAAATGAAAAGGGAATGAAGGGAAAAGAGAGGAAGGCGAAGAAAAAAATGGAAGAAAAGGACAAATAGCGGCTTGTGACGATTTTCGATTTTGAATTCCTGTACCGTCACCATCGTTAGTTTTGATGGAATCAGACTACTTCGAACTTTCGAGGTTTTCTATAAGTGGCAGGTTTTGGTTTTAGGAAAGGGTTGGGAATGAGACGGCCTATGAATTCTACTTCCAAACTTAGTGTAACTACGATTAATTTACTATCATAAAGTTTGGTGATGGGTTCATTGTTACCATCATAATTTTGGACGGAATCGGAGCACCGAATTTTCGACCATAATCCTATGGGACTTTTCAGGTGATGCTACACGGGATACTACTACGATTCCTTTACCATCTTAAATTTTGTGGGCGAACTCGCTGTCACCGTCGTCAGTTTGGATGTGATCTGAGTTATCTGAATGTTTAACCCTAACCACAGTTGGTGACCAATGACATTTTTTTTTCAAGTATTGGGGGAAGTGACGGGCGGAACATCCTACGGTCATATACTTAATGGAACTGCTATTACTTTATCTTCATTAAGTTTGGGGATTGGTTCACTGTTATAATCAATAGCTTGGATTGAATAGAAGTATTTCTATTTGGGGGGGGGGGAAATGGACGGTGAATCCCACGTCTATATTAATAGTGCAACTATAAAGTTCAGGAATGGGTTCTCTTTCTCTCTCTCTCTCTCTCTCTCTCTATATATATATATATCTATATATATATATATATATATATATATATATATATATGCATGTGTACGTGATTCACCATCTTCTTGGATCAAGTGTTGGACTCGTGAACAACAGCTATCCACTCCCCCCCCGAATACAGCTCAGAGCTCATAAATGACCGATCTATGGGTAATGCTGTGACCTTACACACACACCCTAGCTCCCCACCCACGAGAGTTTGAGTAACAACCCGCAGCGCATCGATACTGAAATTATTTCAGCCCTGGGCAGGATTCAAACCCGGACTGCCGTAGTGACAGACGGGAACTCTAACAAATGCAACACGAGTTGCTTGTGTGTGTGTGTGTGTGTGTGTGTGTGTGTGTGTGTGTGTGTGTGTGTGTGTGTGTGTGTGTGTGTGTGTGTGTGTGTGTGTGTGAGTGTGTGTGTGTGTGTGTATGTGTGTGTGTGTGTTTCTATTAGCACTAAGTACACGAGTATGGACATGGGATGCACCGTCCGTCTCGTCATTCACCACTCCTGAAAAACAAAAGACGTTACAGTAGCACGATCCCATCCAAACTGACGACGGTCACAGTGAACCGAACCCCAACTTTAAGATGATAAAGGAATCTTCGCAGCATCCAATGTGTGCTCTTGGGTGAACGTGGTATCCCACGTACAAAATCCTAAAACATACACAACATTCTTAACTGATATTTGCGATGTGAGGGAGACTGGGTTATTTCTTGAACATTCCATGTCAGAGGATGGAAAATTCTCAAAATGCGAATACTTCCATCCAAGCGTCAAGCAAGGCGATTTGAATTCCTGCGCTGACAAATGCTCAAAAGACAAATGTTTAAAAAAAGACAAAAACTCACAAGACATATGATCACAAGACAAATGATCATGAGACATATGATCATAAGACATATGACCATAAAACATATGTTTACAAGATATATACTCAAAGGCGTATGGTCACAAAACATATAATCACGAGACATGTGATCATAAGACGTACGATCACAAAATACATGATCACAAGACATATGATCACAAGACATATAATTACATGACATTTGAGTACACGGTGTATGATCACAAGACATATGATCACATGACATATGATTACATGACATATGTTCACAAGATATATGATCACAAGACATATGATTACAAGGCATGATCACAGGATATATGATCACAAGACATACGATCACAAGACATATGATCATAGGGCATAACTTCACAGGACATATGTTCACAGGACATATGATCACAGGATATATGATCATGAGACATATGATTGCAAGACATCCTTCTCTACCTCCTTCCCTCTCCTTCTTCCTTTCCCCCTCCCCCTAATCCTCCTCCCTTCCTATCTATCATCATCGCCTTTTCTCACATTTGTTCCACGCCTCTTGTCTTTCTTCCTCCTGCCCCTCTTCTTCTTCCTTCACCTATTTGTTATTTTAGCTGCATACCTCTCCTTCTCTTCCAAGGCCTTCCACTTACTCTTCCACCTTGTCCTTCTCCTCATCCTCACCCGCTATTACTCCGCCTCCTGCCTCACGCCTATCCTCCTCCCTCCCATTCCACCTCACCTACTTTTCCTCCACCTCCTTCTCCTCCTCCTCCTCCTAAAATGTCCTCTTGCAAAACATTTCTCCCTTCATGATATTTTGCCCGAAGAACTACATTAGCTTTATAGTATCTAATATAAAAATGTAATGATAAAGACATAATTTATCATAAGATTACGTAAAATGGCATTATAATTCTCTAACAAGAAAACAAATGTACATATATGACCACTTTCGTACCGGGTGGCAACATTTCCTTTTACTCTGCATGCCATCAGGGGATTTAATTCATCCATGTGTCACTCCACGAGTATCATACAGGTTATACTAACTCAGTATATGACTTTTGTACCCGGTGGGGTGGGGGCACTAAAGAATATAACTATCTTAACTAAGCTATCAACTTTAACAGTCACATCATCTATGAATTCGATGTATGTTATTATAGTTCTTAAGATCAGACGATTATAGTTAGATAAATGGGATATGCAACCCATGTATAATAACAAATATATTCAACTAAACTCACAAAATTTACTGTTTGTAGGCTCCTTGGCCCGGTTGTAATGGCTGGATCAGTTAATTACTATTCGATTTTATTCACCAGTTACGTAGTTCATTCAAGCAGCTGGCCATAATGGCAGCTTTTAGAGCTTTGCTTTAGCTAATCCTGGACGTTTTTCTTGGGTTTAGGAGACGTGACTATAATGAAGGGCTTTGGGGTTCCTCGACTGATCTGAACTAGGATGATGTGATTTGCGTATTTCGTTTTGGGCGACACCAGGCAATTTTATTCACTCTAGGATTAGGATTGATAGTTTTGTTTTTGTCTAGCATAAGGTGATTTAATTCTACTAAAGAAAGGCACTGAATTGAAAAGTTTGCTGGTGTTATTGTTATTGTTGTTGGTGGTGGCGGTGGCAGTGGGGTTGATGTAAAACCCTGGTAGCTGTTGTTGTTGCTGTTATTGTTGTTGATGTTAATGGTTATTATAATGGTGGTGGTGGTTTTGATGGAAAACCCTCGCACTTGGTACTCTTGTTGTTGTTGTTGTTGTTGTTGTTATTGTTATTGTTATTGTTATTGTTATTGTTGTTGTTGTTGTTGTTGTTGTTGTTGTTGTTGTTGTTGTTGTTGTTGTTGTTGTTGTTGTTGTCGTCGTCGTCGTCGTCGTCGTCGTCGTCGTCGTCGTCGTCGTCGTCGTCGTCGTCGTCGTCGTCGTCGTCGTCGTCGTCGTCGTCGTCATGGTCGTCGTCGTCGTCGTCGTCATGGTCGTCGTCGTCGTTGTTGTTGTTGTTGTTGTTGTTACCTGTGAGCACATTCATGCAAAGGTGGCAGGACGCACGTTTGACGTCGGATTCCACGCCCATGGCTCACCAGGGGATGGTATGACGATACCTTTAATATCTTGAAGTTCATGGGTGGGCACACTGTCACCGTAATCGTTTTAATTTGGACAGGAGTACTTAGAATTTTTTTCTTTTTTCTTTATTTCTTTCTTTATTTATTCATATATCTATTTACTATTATCATTATTATTATTATTATTAATGCAATGGGTTCGCTGTCACCGCCGTTATTTTGGATGGGATCGGAGCACTGAGCTTTTTACCCTAACCTTGAACGTTCTGAGGCGATGCTAGCAGGACGAACGCCGGGCGTCGGTCGGACTCCACGTCCTCCCAAGGCTGCGACGATTCCTTTATCATCTTAAAGTTGGGGGGTCGGCTCACTGTCACGTTGGTCAGTTTGGTTGGGATCGTGGTACTGCCAAACCTCGTAAATTAAAATTGCTCCGATCCCATCTAAAGTGACTGCGGTTACGGTGAGCCAACCCACCTACTTTAAGATGGTGAAGGAATTTTCGCAGCATCCTGTGTTTGGACTTTGGAGGACGTGGAATCCCACGTGCTGAATACCACTTCCACTCAAGCCCAAACATGGGATACTGTAGCGATTCCTTTACCTTCTCAGTGTTTGTGGGTAGAGTAATTGTCACCGTCGTCAGTTTCAATGGGTTCGGAGTAATTCCTTTACCATCATAAAACTTGGAGATGGGTTCAATGTGACCATCGTTAGTTTGGATGAGGTCGGAGTACTTTGAATTTTCCATGTTCTCAACAGGTGGCCATTTTTTATTAGTGCAGCTGCGATTGCTTTACCAGCATAATATTAGGGGATGGGTTCAATGTCATGCCGGTAGTTTGGATAGGATCTGATTATCTGGGTTCTCGACCCTGACCACATGTCGCGCCCTGTGGGCACTTTCAGACGGTGTTGGCAGGACGGACGTAGGTAATTGGATTCCACGTCCATCCAAGCCCAAACACGGGATGCCACGACGATTCCTTTAACATCTTGATGGTTTTGGGTACTCTCACTTTACCGTCACCAGTTTGGGGGGGACTGGAGTACTTTGAATTGCAGATTTTTTTTTTTTTTTATGATGATTTTTTTTTTTTTTTTTTTGGGGGGGGGGGGGGGGGGGACAGACGCTGCATTTCATATCCATAAATTTCGGGGATGGGTTCAATGTCACTGTCGTTAGTTAATGACATGGAGGAGTTTCATTTTTGGATCCTAGCTACAGAACCTGATGACACTTTCAGGCGATTCTGGTAAGACAGACGTCGGACGTTTGTTTCCAAGTCCGCCCAAGCCCAAACACGAGACGCTACAACGATCTCTTTAACATCTTAAAGTGATTAGGATCACTGTCATCGTTAACAGTTTGGGTGGGAGGATAGCGTTTTGAATTCTGGAGCACAACCATAGGTACCTATGGACACTTTCGGAAAGTGGTGGCTGAACAGACTTCGAACGTCGGATTCCAGGTTCACCCAAGCCCAAACACGGAATGCTACGACGATTCCTTTACGATCTTAAAGTTTGTGGGTGAGCTCACTGTCACCGCAGTCAGTTTGGATGGGATTGGGGCACTCAAGTTTTTATGTTTTCCACAGGTACCTGTGATGATTTTTTTTTTTTTTTTTTGGAAACGGGTTAGTGGCGAGACTGACGGTACATCCCGCGTCCATATACTTAGTGCAACTCCGATTCCTTTGCCATCATAATGATAGGTGATGGATTCACTCACCGTCTTTGCTCTTGATGTGATGAGGGCACTTCGAAGGGGAAAAGTGAACCAAAAGAAGAGGACGGCAGCGAATGGAAAAGCGAAATAAAGAAAGGGAAAGGTTAGAAAGGTAAGCACAGAAAGAACAAGGGAGAAAAAATAAAAGACAAAAAGAGTAGGAAGGGGAAAGAGAGGAGAGTGAAGTTGTGATATGAAAGGGAAAAAAGAAAGAGTAGGAGAAAGAAAGAGAAAGAAAAGTTAGATGAATAAGGGCAAGGGGGAGATAGGGAAGGATAGTGTAATTGGAAGGGAAGGGTGGGGAGGGAAAGTATAAGGCAGAGAGAAGTAACAGCAAAAGGAGGAAGAGGAGGAGGAAGAGGAGGAGGAGAAAGGGGAGGAGGAGGAAGAGGAGGAGGAGGAAGAGGAGGAGGAAGAGGAGGAGGAGGAAGAGGAGGAGGAGAAAGGGGAGGAGGAGGAAGAGGAGGAGGAGGAGGAAGGGGAGGAGGAGAAAGAGGTGGAAGAGAAGGGAAAGGAACAGGAGTAAATCCGAGATAAGGCGGCAGAGGAGGAACGCATTGGTAAAGAAAGGAAATCAAAAAACAAAGAAGAAAAGGACTTCGAGATTAAACATTGTAGAAGGAAGTCCGTACAAAACGTCACTGCGGTGATAGAAAACCTTTCTTTTCTTTTAGTTTCCAAAAGGTTACCAAACGGAGTTTCCCTTGGAAACAGACCAGTGCCATTTATGACAACACAGGTTAAATGACACACTATATGAGACATGCTATCTCTCAATTCCTCAGACAGACTTACATACGATCAACCATAAGTCTATGATCGCTTCAAGCTGGTACGATCATGATATACAAGGGGTGGAGGTCCTTGTGAGGTTGGTAAATACTCTTCGTTGTTTTATTGTACATTGATACTGTGAGCGAACCGCCACCATAACTACAACCACTATCACCACCACCACAACCACCAATACAACTACAACCATCACCATCATCCCCACTAGCACCATTACAACTACCACCATCTTTACTACCACCATCACTACTATCAGCAGCAGCACAGCAACAGCAAAACAACAACAACAACAACAACAACAACAACAACAACAACAACAACAACAACAACAACAACAACAACAACAACAACAACAACAGCAGCAGCAGCAGCAGCAGCAGCAGCGACGACGACGACGACGACGACGACGACGACGACGACGACGACGACGACGACGACGACGATGACGATGACGATGACGATGACGACGACGGCGGCGGCGGCGGCGGCGCGGCGGCGGTAACAGCAAGTGCGAGGGTTTTCCATAAAAACCATCGCCACTAACAGCACCAAAAACAACAACAACAACAACAACAACAAATACCAGGGTTTTACATCACTACCACCACTGCCTCGACCACTACCATCACCAACAACAATAACAATATCACCAGCAAACTTTTCAATTCAGTGCCTTTCTTTAGTCAAATTAAATCACCTGACGCTAGACAGAAGCAAAACTATCAATCCCAATCCTACTGTAACGTTTCTTAGAGTGAATAAAATTGACTGGCTTCAGCCAAAACAAAATACGCAAATCACATCATCCTAGTTCAGATCAGTCGAACAACTCCAAAGCCCTTCATTATAGTCACGTCTCCTAAACCCAAGAAAAATGTTCAGGATTAGCTAAAGCAAAGCTCTAAAAGCTGCCATTATGGCCAGTTGCTTGAATGAACTGTATAACTGCATAATAAAATCGAATAGTAATTAACTGATCCAGCCATTGCAAGCGGGTCTTGAAAGCGGGCCAGGGAGCCTACGAACACCAAAATTTACGCGTTTAGTTGAATACATTTGTTATTATACATGGATTGTATATTCCATTTATTTGAACAAAATCGTATGATCTTAGCAAAAATATTCATCGGATTTATAGCTGATATGACTGTCATAGTTGATGGTTTAGTTATATACTTTAGTGGTGCCTCTCCCCTTACCAGGCACAAAAGAGTTATACTCGTATACTAAGTATAACTTATATGATAGTAGCGGAGTGCACAGGAATGAATGAAATCACCTGGCGGCATGCAGAGTAAAAGAAAAAGTGCCACTCGGTACGAAAGAGATTATATGTGTATATGTATTTCCTTAGAGAATTACATTGTCATATTATGTAGCCTTATGATAAATTGTCTTTATCTTTACTATGTTTATATCGGACATTATAAAACTGCCGTAGCTCTTCGGGAAATGTATTCTGAAAAGGAAGATGTTGTTGAGAGAGGATATGTTAGGAGGAGGGAGGAGGAGAAAGGAGGAGGGAGGAGGGAGGAAGAGGAGGCGGGGGAAAATAGGCGAGGTGGAATTGGAGAGAGAGGAAGGCTAGGGACAGGTGGAGGAGTAATTGTGGGCGTGGAGGAGGAGGAGGAGGAGGAGGAGAGGGCAAGGTGGGAAAAGAGATGAGGCAAATGGGGGAGGAAGAGTAAGTTGAAGGCTTTGGAAGAGAGGAGCAGTATGTGGGTAAGATGATAAACCGGTGAAGAAAGAAGAAGAGAGGTAGAAGGAAGAAAGGCAAGAGGCGTGGAACAAATGTAAGGAAAAAAAGATAAAGATCATGAGGAGGAGAGAAGGAGGATTACTGGAAGGGAGAGTAAGAGGAGGGGAGGTGAAAGAGGGAGGAAGGAAGAGGGGTCAGGAAAAGGAGGAAAATGAGAAGGAGGAAGTGAGGAAGAGAAAGGAGGGGAAGAGGAGAAGAAGAAGGAGGAGGAGGAGGAGGAAGAAAAATAGGAGGAGATGCTTGGAAAGAGGAGGTGTTAAGCCTCTGGTTCTGTATTCTTTATCAGGGGTCATGTGAGGTCACACATAATCAAAGCGTCTCATATGTTCATTTGTTTAGAAAAAATATTAAGAGAAAATAAACGAGATGAATCCGCTTTCGGGTATGAATGTGTGACAAAAAGGAATTTTCTTTTTGATTGAATCTCCTTCCTTTACATAGTTTTGTGTATGTGTGTATGTGTGTGTGGGTGTTTGTGTGGGTGTGCGTGTGTATCTATCTGTGTATGTGTGAGTGTGGGTGTGTGGGTGTGTATGGGTGTGTGCGTGTGTGTGCATGTGATTCGTCATGGTCTTGGATCACGTGTTTGACTCGTCATCGACAACTATTTCCCTCCCGGAAGAGAGCT
>NC_134801.1:54637872-54642872 GCF_046742065.1 Oratosquilla oratoria
AATTTTGTCCCCTTTTTCTTTCTTCTCCTTCTTCTCTTCCTCTTCCTGTACCTCCTCTTCTACTCTCCTGTTGCTCTTCCTTCGTCTCTTCCCCCTTTTTTATTCTCTTCCTCCTCTTTTTCTTCCACCTACTTTTCCTCTCTTTCTGTTTATTTTCTCGTCCTCTTCATTCTTCTTTTCCAATCCTCTTTTTCCTCCTCCTCCTCCTCCCTTTCCTATTCCTACTTCTCTCCTTCTGTTTCTCTTCTCTTCCTCTTTTTTCTTCTCTCCCCCTTCATATTCTTCCTCCTCACTTTCTTCCTCCTACTTCTTTCTTTCTGATCTTCTTCTCTTCCTCTTCTTTCTTCTCACCCCCTTCTCTTTCTTCTTCTCCTTCTCTTCTTTATGTTCCTCTTTTCTGCCTCTTCCTTCTTCTCTTCCCTTCCTTTTCCTTCTCCCTATTCCGTCTCTGCTCTCACCACCATGTGCTAAACAAACACGAAGGTGGAGGAAAAGGAAGAGGAGGAAAAAGAGGAAGGAGTAGAAGGAGGAAGAGGAGGAGAGTGAAGAGTAGGAAGATGGAAAAGGCGGAGGAGAAAAAAGAAGAAGAGAAGAATGAAGAGAAGAAAGAGAGAAAAGAAGGAAGAGGCGAACGAGAAGGAGTAGATGGAGAAGAGTAAAGAGATAGAAAACTGTACAGATGGACAGATCGTTACTCAGACATACGGCACCTTTGCCCTATATGTTTGGATAGCCTGGCAGTGTGACTACCACAGGTAACCATTAGGGATTGAACTCAGGCCCCCACAGTTATAAAGAAAGCGAGAAGCTCAGTTTGTGCCCTCGAGCAAAGATAAAAGGAGAAATATAGTTGGGAAAAAAGGAAAAAGAAAAAGAAAAAGAAACGAATGAAAATGGGAAGAGGAAGAAAGGGAAAGAAAAAAGACACACATCTGTGCGAAATGGCCCAAAAATGGAAAGAACTACGAAGAAAGAGGAAAGGAGAATTGGGTGATAAAAGATGACAGGAAGCGACGGGAGAAAGGAAAGAAAAGGGGAGGAGAGAAAGATAGATAGATACATACATAGGCAGAAAGAGATAGAGAAAGAGAAAGAGGGAGAGGCACAGACACATAGAGAGATAGACATATATATATATATATTCTGTTAAAAACGACAGCAAAAGAATTATTGATTAGTTTTTTCCGTGAGCTCTCAAGCTTGCGAAAAGTAGATTTTTGGTAGGGGGAAAGGGAGTAAATCAGATTTCCAAAATTCATAGGAAACACAAAAGTTATAATAGACACAAAAGTATAGTACACAATAAACACAATACAAGAAATTAATACAAGAAATACAGCAAAAAACAAAATACAAGCACAACAAAATAGTTATCAAGACGTTTCGCAGATCTTTCTGCATCCTCAGTTGAAGTGAAAAGAAAGGGAAAGGGAGCATATTTTAAATGAAATGGAAAGCACGGGGAGAAGTCACCGTGTTGCAACTGGGGGAAGTCACACGCAGGACCACAAACACTGGGAGAGATCACAAGTTGGCGGAAATGGTACTCGGGGAGGTCACTCCCGGGTTCGGCGCCAATCTGCTTCTCAGTCTTTGGGAACGACGTATGGTAGGAAGTTCTTCCCTTTCGCGGGGAATGGGGAGCCTCTGGGAAGGAGAGCCCGATGTCTTGGGATTGTCCATCTGGCTCCTCCGAACAGGTTTCATGCTAGGGAGGAGGGCGAAATCATTTACCTGCCTATTAATGGCAGGTTGCAGCTCCTTTATCCATATGGCTTCCAAGATAGCCAAGCGCTGAGGGTCCTCTTCTTTTGCCACAACTTCGGTGTTTTTTACCATAGTCTCCCTATCATACGTCCTACCATACGTCGTTCCCAAAGACTGAGAAGCAGATTGGCGCCGAACCCGGGAGTGACCTCCCCGAGTACCATTTCCGCCAACTTGTGATCTCTCCCAGTGTTTGTGGTCCTGCGTGTGACTTCCCCCAGTTGCAACACGGTGACTTCTCCCCGTGCTTCCCATTTCATTTAAAATATGCTCCCTTTCCCTTTCTTTTCACTTCAACTGAGGATGCAGAAAGATCTGCGAAACGTCTTGATAACTATTTTGTTGTGCTTGTATTTTGTTTTTTGCTGTATTTCTTGTATTAATTTCTTGTATTGTGTACTATACTTTTGTGTCTATTATAACTTTTGTGTTTCCTATGAATTTTGGAAATCTGATTTACTCCCTTTCCCCCTACCAAAAATCTACTTTTCGCAAGCTTGAGAGCTCACGGAAAAAACTAATCAATAATTCTTTTGCTGTCGTTTTTAACAGAATATGCCTCAGAGAGAATCTCCTGCCACGCTTCACCAATATATATATATATATACATATATATAATATATGCATATGTATATATATATACATATATACATATATATATATATATATATATATATACATATATGTATATATATATGTATATATATATATATATATATATATATATATATAGAGAGAGAGAGAGAGAGAGAGAGAGAGAGAGAAAGAGAAAGATCTTTCTTTGCAATGGAGAGTTGTGATGAAAGGAGATTAAAAAAGGAAATGGGGAAAAAAGCTATTTCAACTTGGACGCGAAGAAGCGAGACAGATGGAGGCGAAAGAGGAAAAGTTGACCAAGGGCAGCGAAAGGTGAAAATGTTTGCAGAGGGAGGGAAGGAGGGAAGAAGGGAGAGATGAGAGGGAGGGAGGGAGGGAGGGAAGGAAGGAGGGAGCGAGAAAGGAGGGAGAGAAGAGGGAAGGGAAGGAGGGAAGAAGGAACGGAGGGACATACGTAAGGGAGGAAGGCAGGGAAGAAGGGACAGAGGGAAAGATGTAAGGGAGGGAAGGAGGAAGAGATGAGAGGGAGGAAGGGAGGGAAGAAGGGACGGAGGGACATATGTAAGGGAGGAAGGGAGGGAAGAAGGGGCAGAGGGAAAGATGTAAGGGGGGAAGGAGGAAGAGATGAGAGGGAGGAAGGCAGGGAAGAAGGGACAGAGGGAAAGATGTAAGGGAGGGAAGGAGGAAGAGATGAGAGGGAGGAAGGGAGGGAATGAGGGAGCAAGAAAAGAGGGAGAGTTGAGCGAGGTGGAGAGAGAGAAGGAGGGAGTGAGGAAAGAGGGAGAGATAAGAAGAAGGAGAGGAAAGAAGGGACGAGACGGAAGGAGAGATGTAAGGGAGGGAAGGAGGGATAAACGAGAGGGAAGAAGGAAGGAGGGAAGGAAGAAGAGAAAGAAGAGAGGGAGTAATGAGAGAAAGAGAGAACGAACAAGAAGGGAGAGAAGAGAAAGGAGGAGGGAAGCAGGGAAGGAAGGAAGAAGGGAGAGAAGAGAGGGAGTAATGAGAGAAGGAGAGAACGAACAAGAAGGGAGAGAAGAGAAGGGAGGAGGGAAGGAAGGAGGGAAGGAAGGAAGAAGAGAGGGAAGGGAGGGAGTAATGAGAGAAGGAGGGAGCGAACAAGAAGGGAGAGAAGAGAAGGGAGGAGGGAAGGAAGGAGGGGACGATGAAGGAGGGAGAAAAGAGAAGGAGGAAGTAAGGGAGTGAAGGAGGGATGGAGGGAGAGAGCATGAAGGGATAGCAACTATTCGTGTTAAGAATAAAGAGGTAGAAAGAGAGTGAGAAAATGAGATAACGGGTATTTGTATGAAGAAAGAAGAGTATAAAGAACGAAAAAAAAGTTGAAGAAGAAGATGTAAAAAAAAAAAAAAAAAAAAAAAAAAAAAACCGAATAAGATTCTCTGGTACCAGCCAGAATTTTTTCTTTCTTTCTTTTCTTAAAGAGGATATTAGGCATTAGTGGCATCCTTTCGCTGTAGAGGCTACTAGATTCCCCTTCTGGTAGACCGAGTAAAAGGAAATGTAGTATCTGGGACGGAAGGAAGAGAGGGAAGACGGACGAGGGACAAAAGGAGGTAAAGGAACGAAGAGTAGAAGGAGGGGCAGAGGAGGAGGAAGAGTAAGAGGAGGAGGAGGAAGTGTAAGAGGGGGAGGAACAAGAGAAGATTACAAGGGAGAGGAGCAAGACAGGGAAGAAGAGGAGAAGAAGGTGAGCGTAAGGGGAGGATGAAGGAGGAGTAGGAGGAGGATGGGGAGGAGGAGGAGGAGAGGGAGAAGGAGGAGGAGGAGGAGTGTTTGTAGGGGAGACCAACTTGCAGGACAATGACGTCATAGCCCGACCTTGTGACGTCAGAGTTATCTGGGTTAGGAGCGGGGGTCCTTACTTTCCCTATTCACCTCCACCCCTCCTCTACCTCCTTCTCCTCCTCCTCTTCCTCTTCTTCCTCATCCCTTATACCTTCTCCCCCTCTTCCTCATCGTCCTCCTCCCATCCTCATCTTCATTCTTCCCCCTCTTACTTCCTCCTCAACCTTTTCTTCTCTTCTTCCTTGCCCTTTCTTCTCCTCTTCCTTCCATCCTGCTCCTCTTCCTCCTCCACCTCCTCCTCCACCTTTTCTTTCTCTTCTTTTCATCTTCCTCTCCTTTCTCTTCTTCCCTTTTCCTCCCACCACCCATTCTCTCTCTTTTCTCCTCTCTTTTCCTCCTCCTCTCTTTCCCTTTCCTCCTTCCATAAACTCCCATTTCCTCCTCCCATAACCCTCCCTTTTCCTCCTCCTCCTTCTTCTCTTCCTCCTCTTCCCTCCTCCTCCTCATACTCTTCCCTCTTCCTCCTCTTCCTCTTTCTCTTTCCTCCTTTTCCTCCTCCTCTTCTTATGCCCTCCACGATATTCTTATTCCTGAAAACAGAAGCCATTACTCGCTACACCTGACATAAATTTTGTTGAACACATTCGTGATATGTAATACAAATACTGATATGAAACAAGCATTAAGAAAATATTTATAACATTAATTTCAGAGCACAATGCTTTTCCTAAGCAAAAATTAACAAAATAGATGTTGAAATGAATATCATAAACAGGTTAGAATTCATATACAAGAAAAAAATCTGGAATATCATACATTGCATCAGTTGAATA
>NC_134801.1:54647872-54650372 GCF_046742065.1 Oratosquilla oratoria
CAAGTCGGAGAGGTACGCCAAAGTTGGGTTAAAAAAGTAATAGAAAATATAAGTAGATAAATTTATGATATAAATGATAATAGTAATAATAGTATTAATAATGATAATAACAACAGCAACAACCAAAACAAAAACAACAACAGCATCAACAACAATTAATGAAAAAAAAAATTGCAAGCCTTCATATTTTGGGCAATATTGTTAGACCCACCTAACTTGTGCTGTTCAAGGGACGCCTAGTCTCCGCCTGTGAAGCAAGTTTGACTAAAATCGGTCAACCGCACAGTTTCGCTCAAAATGCTACGTCAAACTTCAACCTCCTTCCCTCCTCCTCCTCCTCCTCCTCCTCCTCCTCCTCGTTCTATTCCTATTCTCCCTCCTTCTCCGATTCCTCTTCCTCCTCCTCCACCTCACCATCATTCATCTTTTCGCATTTTCCGCCTCTTCCTCCTCCTCGTTCTATTACTACTCTTCCTCCGTCTCCTGTTCTTCCTCCTTATTATCCTCATCCATCTTTTCTTATTCTCCTCCTCCTCCTCTTCTTCCTCTTCCACTTTTTCTTATTCTCCTTCTTTCTTTCCCTACCCCCATTTCCTTTCTAATCCACCTCCACCTAACCACCCTTCCTCCCCCTCCCCCCATTTTGGTCTTGAAAGGAGGACAACAGGTGGTGAGCTAAGCGTCCTCACAGGAAACTGATTTGGAGATTGCTCAGACCCAACTTGTGGCTTCCAGATGCCTTAATGTAAAGCAAATCCAAGAACTCAACTTTGTCTCGATGTCAATGAACCCGATATGAACGTTTTGAAGAAATGAGATGATAACTTCAGCATTCCTTGCCAAAGATAAAATGTGACAGCTAAAAGCCTTAAAAAAGAAAAAAAAAAAGTCCTAACCATTTGTCGTCGGTCTTTTTTTTTTTTTTTTTTTTGTATTTAGATTGTTTTTTGTTCCTACAACCGAAAGATATGGCGTTATATATATTGCAATACGAAGATATACTTATTCGTAAGAGGTTTTAAATGTGTTAGAATATATACAAAGGATTACAAAGGCGGAGCATGCCGACAGGAGACCTTTTGATCCATATCTAGGTCGGATGAAAAAAAAAAAAAAAACAACAACATTAATAATAAATATAAACTATAATAATGTAAATGACAAATAGAATACATAAATAAATGCATAGGTATAGTAAAAATAATACATACGTACATATACCAAGGCTTTTTCCCCCTTCCAAGGGAGGTAGCCAAAAAGGGAAAGGCATAAAAACACTCCCACCCATTTCATCCCTAAATACACTCCACACCCCTCCCACCCTCCCTCTCATCTGAGCACCTCCTGGATGACGGGTCATCCCTGCACCCTGCCCACCGCCCTGGGTCAGAAGCAGTGTCGCAAGACACAGCACATCCACAGCAAGGCCGCTTCATTTAATCGGCGACCCCCCCTCTCCGTCCCCCCTTGCATATAAGGAGAGGACGGGGAGAAATCCCTTCGAGCTGCGTCAAAATTTACTCACACATACTACCCCACCCCCCGCCCATTCCTCCTCATGCAATTACAACATCATCCATATACAACTATTCTCCACTCACCTCTGTCTTCTGTCCTCTCCCTTCCTTCCTCAACAGACATTCCCCTCTTCCCCAAAGCCCCCTTCACCCCATCCATCCACCTCATCCTAGGACGTCCCCTCATGTTCACTCCCTCCACATCTGCCTTCCATACCTCTTTTAGTAGTCTTTCTTCACTCATCCTTTCCATGTGTCCAAACCATCCTAATATTCTTTCATCAACCCTATCTCCCAAATCCTTTTTCACCCCTGTTCTCCTCCTCACCTCCTCATTTCTCACTCTATCCAGCCTAGTAACCCCCACCATACTTCTCAGACACCTCATCTCAAACACATTCAAACTCCTTCTCTCTTCTT
Source organism: Oratosquilla oratoria (assembly GCF_046742065.1). Taxonomy (NCBI): domain Eukaryota; kingdom Metazoa; phylum Arthropoda; class Malacostraca; order Stomatopoda; family Squillidae; genus Oratosquilla; species Oratosquilla oratoria. Next base: position 54,649,810 of record NC_134801.1, read on the forward strand.
CTCTTATGTTCCATATTTCTGCCCCATACAGTGCTGTTGGCACAATCACTCCTTCATACAGTCTCCTCTTCGCATCCATTCCCAATTGTCTATTCCTCATTACACTCTTTAACCCACCAAGGCATTTACTCGCTTCTCTCAATCTACATTCTACCTCCACCTTCACTCCACCTTTTCCTGCTACACTTGCACCCAAGTATCTAAAACTATCCACTTCCTCCAGTCGCTCTCCCTTAATGTTCACTTGCAGTCTACTGCCACTTTCACCCCTTGTACATCTCATCACCTTACTTTTACCCACATTTATCTTTAGCTTTCTTCTATCACATACTCTCCCAAACTCTGCCACCAGCTTCCTCAATCCCTCCTCTGACCCTGCCACAAGCGCAGTGTCGTCCGCAAACAACAGCTGGCTCACCTCCCACTTTTCTCCATTTTCTTTAACCATCTCCAATCCCTGACCCACTACCCTAGCATTCACCTCTCGCACCACCCCATCCATGTATAAGTTGAACAGCCAGGGCGACATAACGCATCCTTGACGAAGTCCCACCTTTACTTCA
>NC_134801.1:54660372-54677872 GCF_046742065.1 Oratosquilla oratoria
TTCTTCTTCTTCTTCCTCTGTTTCTGCTTCTTCTTCTGTTTCTTCTTCTTCTTTTTCTGTTTCTGCTTCATCTGCTTTTTCTTCTTCTTCTTCTTCTTCTGTTTCTTCTTCTTCTTCTCTGTTTCTGCTTCTTCTGTTTCTTCTTCTTTCTTCTTTCTTCCTTCTTTATCTTCTTCTTCTTCTTCTTCTTCTTCTTCTTCTTCTTCTTCTTCTTCTTCTTCTTCTTCTTCTTCTTCTTCTTCTTCTTCTTCTTCTTCTTCTTCTTCTTCTTCTTCTTCTTCTTCTTCTTCTTCTTCTTCTTCTTCTTCTTCTTCTTCTTCTTCTCCTCCTCCTCCTCCTTTTCTTCTCGAATTGTAAATTTATTCCATTTACCACCAGGGCATTTCATTCAGCTGAGCAAAGGTTATCTGATCTCGAAGTAATTACATAAGAGTTTGTAAACTGACCAGCGAGAGGACACTTTTGATCCAACACATCGAGTCCCACGTGGAACAAAACTTTATCTTTGACTTGGCGCTAACAAGGATGTTCATGTTTCGATAGCGTTGATTTCAAGATGAAAGAAAAAAAAAACACATTTGATGGGGAAGAATGTGATATGTTTGCCAATTAGCGTGGAAACTGATAAGAGAACAAAGGATGGAGATGTGGATGTACACTTTGATACGCTGGGCCTCGGGTACATTGTCTTCATTTCCGGAAGAAAAGATTAAAATAGAAAATGGAAAAGGGGATACTGAAAATGAGATGAATGCTAGTAATGACGGAAGTCTGAATGAGTGCACAGTGATGTCTGGACATGTTCGCACGTAGCTTCTGACATGCTGGTAACATGTTTGTAGCATAACAACGAACAAGCTGCCAGCATGTTTTGAGGGCTATTGTTCATATGCTGCTGACAGCCATGTTGACACACTAGTTTAACCACTGCATCAAGTTTGTGTCTAACATGGCTGAATCAGTTATGACATGTGTGTACACCCCTGCCCAGTTGCTGCTGACATGTTACAAACACATTTCATATCATGAGCTGGCAAGGTGGCTGACCAAATATAAAAGAAAAGAGGATAGATTTTCACTGCAATACATGTTGCATAGACTAGAACATAGTTCATCCGATCGTAACTAAATGAATGAAGTTACATGTATATGTACATGCATATACACACACATACAAATACACATACGTATACACACGCACGTACATATATTCACGTGGAAAACTTTACATAGAAACGGAGTAGACATCAGCAGAAGACTAGTAACACTTTTATCAAGATGACACACTTCAGCAATTTTGTTTATTTGAAGAACATCACAGGAATAACAAAGAATAGAAACATAATTTATCTATATAATAAAATCATATCATAGGTATGACGTCACTTCTTCAACATATGAATTATTTATTTATTTATTTATTTACATGATCATTTATTTACTTATTTATTTATGTATTTATTTGTTTATTTATTTACTTATTCATTTGTTTATTTATTTATTTATCTATTTGTTTATTTATTTATTTATTTATCTATTTATTTATCTATCTATTCATTCTTAGTTATTATATTTAGAGGGGATAATAATTCCTCTCCTAGAGTGACTGAAAGGTATAACATCCAATGAACTAGAAATTGGATTCTAGAAACTTCTATTAATCCTCTCCAGTCAAGTATTTAGTTAATTGGTTTTGTTTTAATTAACTCCGACTTATTTTTATTCAGTTGAAGAATTACGCATTCCTCAGAAACCTTTGATATTAAAAAAAAGTTCAAAATTATTTATATATAATGCATTTATGTGTTTATATACTACTAAACGATTACATTCAATTATAAGAAGTCCAGAAGATTTCATTCAAATTTAGAAAATACAATCATCCTTAAGGGATTAAAGGATATATAGAAAAAAGATATCCATATATTTCTTAGATATCACCTAAACCAAATACAAGATGTTGCATATCAGAGAAAGATCAGAGGTAAAGACCACATAGCATCTTGTTGGAGGAAGAATGACAATGAGAGAGGAAAGAAGGCGAGATATGATGACGGAGAGGATTTGGACGAGAATTGTGATGGAGAACAGAATCAGATCCAAAGGAAGAGAAGGAGAAAGAAGCTATGGTATGGAAAGACGAGAATGAAGAAGAAACGGAAGTAAATGTAGAGGAAGGAAGAGGAAGAACTAAGTGTTGGAGAATAAAGCCAGATGAGGTAGGAGGAAGAAGAAAAGATACAAGATATATTGATATACTAGTGGGAGATTGAGGTGGAGAAAAGTAAGGAAATACTAGTAAAGAAGGATGAAGAAGAAAGAGAAGGAAAGGCGATGAATGGAGAGAGAGAGAGAGAGAGAGAGAGAGAGAGAGAGAGAGAGAGAGAGAGAGAGAGAGAGAGAGAGAGAGAGAGAGAGAGAGAGAGAGAGAGAGAGAAGGGGGAGAGAGTCAGAGAGTCAGTGTGTGTGTGTGTGTGTGTGTGTGAGAGAGAGAGAGAGAGAGAGTCAGAGAAAGAGAGAGAGAGAGAGAGTCAGAGAAAGAGAGAGAGAGAGAGAGAGAAGGAGGAGGGAGGACGAGGAGGGAGGACAAGGAGGGAGAACGATGGGGGAGGGAGGAAGAAGGAATGAAGTCAGGAGTCAAAAAGGGGAAGGGGGCAGAGGAGAACATCAAAAAGCGATCAATCACGTGAACGGTGGCCACAAGCATGGCGGTCTGTCACACCACAATATCAGACACAGATTCGCTGTTCCGTCGACAAGTCACCCCCTCCTCCTCCTCCTCCTCCTCCTCCTCCTCCTCCTCCTCCTCCTCCTCCTCTTCCTCCTCCTCCTCCTCCTCCTACTCCTCCTCTTCCTCCTCCTCCTCCTCCTCCTCCTCCTCCTCCTTCTCCTCCTCCTCCTCCTCCCCCCTCATGCTCCTCCTCCTACCCCTTCTCTCCATCACCTCTCGACAGAACTTGGCCTCTGTGCTCGTGCAAACACAGCGCCTAACCTCTTTCTCTTCGGTTATGTGCACATGTACATGCACATGCACGTGCATCAATATATATATATATATATATATATATATATATATATATATATATGTATACATATATATATATATATATGTATATATAAGTATATATATATATATATATATATATATACATACATATACACATTCACGTGCACATATATGCATACACATACACATACACATGCACATACACATACACATACACATACACATACACATACATACATACATACATATATATATATATATATATATATATATATATATGCACATACACATATGCATACATATAGAAATATACATACACATAGACACACACATATACAAGCGCATACACGTGCACATACATATGCACATACATTTATATATACATACACACATACACACACGCACACACATGCACATACACATACGCATTCACATGTACATATACATACATGTACAAATGTGCATAGGCGAACATGCACTTACACATACACACATGCACACACTCATATACGTGTACTTACACCCACATACATACACACATTTACATACACACACATGCATCATTATAGATATACACATGCCCATACATATATATAACTACCCATACACTTATACAAGTACCCATACACATATACATATAGAAATACGCTCGATCTTTCTGTATTATTTTGATTTATATCTATTTGTTACTCTATTTTACTTTCTGTTTACTTTATCATGTTCCTTATTTTGTTTAATTTTGTTTTCATAGGTTTGTCTTCCTGCATTGTTTCTGACCTCGGCTGTGAGCGGGAGGTAGGGATAGCCATCCACAAGGAGCTAAAATCAAAGGGGGAACGGGCGACGGATGAGAATGATATGGGTGCATACCCGTTTTCAAAACCCGTCGACCCACTCACTCCTACTAGGAGGTGCAGCCCTAAGTGGTTGACATTCGGTTACTGAACCGGGTCCAAGATATCTATTAATATCAACTGTACTTATTACAACCCGGGACTTCTTTCGTCTCCCTATTACAGAGAAACAGTCCCACATTGATACATCATAGTAATTCAAAGGTTTTTCCCAGGGAGATCTGTAGGAGGTTCCGGGGACCGTTGCCAACTACTGTGGGGCTGCGGGCTCTTCAATCTGTGAAATTCGAGGTAACAATTGACAAGATTGAAGGACATAGGGCTGATGTACATTCGTACTAAGAGAAAATGGAAGGAAGACATACATATCTGGGAACTATAAACTCACATGTATGGAAATAGAAGACTGAAGGAAGAGAAGGAGGAGGGAGAGAGGGATGGGGTGTCACGAGCGTAGCACGAACAAATGAATAAATGTCAGCGGAATTGGTGAAAGAAATATATGAAGCAATTCTTGTGTCGACTCTTGTGTGTCGAAGTGAGACTTGGACGTTGTATGCAAAAGAGGAGAGCCGCGTGAGAGTAGTGGAGATGAGACGTTCGAGAGTCATATATGGAGTTACGAGATATAACACATCAAACTCACACACCACCCCACTCACACGCAGTGGGAAGTGAGAAACGTCTAGTAAAGTAACGCGCTGTCAGTTGCGATATGCCGCTTTATTTCGTTCTTTCTTTCTTTCTTTCTTTTTTCTTTTTTCTTTCTTTCTTTCTTTCTCTCTCTCTTTCTTTCTTTCTTTCTTTCTCTCTTTCTTTCTATCTTTCTTTCTTTCTTTCTTTCTTTCTATCTTTCTATCTTTCTTGCTTTCTTGCTTTCTTTCTTTCTTTCTCTCTTTCTTTCTTTCTTTCTTTCTTCCTTTCTTTCTTTCATCTGTTTCACTTTCTTTCCTTCTTTCTTTCCTTCTATATTTCTTTCTATCTTTCTTTTTTTTTTCTTTCTTTCTTTCTTAGACCAACGTTGGTTCTCTTCCCCGCCTGGGCATGTCTGTCTGTAACCAAGGCAGCAAGCCCACAGCAGATCCGGGAACTGAACACATGACCACATGCTATTGAGTTCAAGATGGTGTCCATTGGGTTTACCACGCGGCCCATTAAGAAACGATAAAATAGTGACGGGACGGGGTTGTAGGTGAAGTTAGGAGAAAAGGATAGACGAAGCCAGCCTTAGGTGGCAAAGTCATTTCAAGAACATAGATGGAAGTAGATATCCTCCTGCACAGATAGTTCCGGGAGGGAGAGTAAGAGGTAGATAAAGGAAAAGATCAATTACAGAAGTAATATGAGCGCAAGGTGAGGATGTCGATGAAGTTAAAATGTGATAGAACGACAGAGAGAGCTGGGGAAGAGTGTTTACATTCGGAGGATGAGTTGCTCCGTAAGAGGGGTGTATTGGAGGTAAACCGGCAGTAATGCAGGGAAAAAGATAAGGTACCATCTTGGCTTGGTTTGAGAGAGGAGTGGATGGGGTGAGTGGGATGGTTTTGAAGAACATGAGGACTCGCTGACTAATCAGCTACGCCCAAGGCCATTCCTTTTTCCATGGGACTATTTGGGACAGGTAACAATCACTGTTGGGAATCGGAAAGGAATGTAGGACTCGAACCCATAGCTAAGCAAATGCGAGACCACCGCGCTTCCGTTTACGTCACCAGCAGTGAAGGGATGATGGCCTAGTCACCCCGCTTTGCAGGTAGGAGGTGATCAAAAAAGAGGAAGGTTTCTGTTCTTATTGTTATTACCACTGTTATCTATTTTCATAGAGCTTGTGTCACTCGTGCTGTGAGAAATATCTTGTCCTTTGGAACAGAAGTAACGGAGTCTCTTTGTTGATGATGCCAGACCTTTCAGGCGAGGTTAGATCTCATTTTCTATTAAATCTGTAAAACTTATTCATCATGATATTCTTAAATGAATTTAATATTGACATGATTAGGTGATTCGAGGTATTTCTACGACAAAAAAAAAAAAAAAAATGGTGGAAGTATTTGCCCTCAGACATTCATTCGTTTGAGTGGATTTGTTATGTTTTTTCTGTTATTTATACAAAAACTGATTCTTCTCTTTTCTAGCTGAATCAAATACAAATACATCACATATAGATCAAAGATGTGGACAGGATAGATTTCTAAGAACGAGATGACAGAAGTCTTTTGTAAACATATTATCTTGAATTATTTTCAAAAACAAAGAAAAAGCCTTTTACCCCTTAAAGGCTGAAGCGATGACAAAAGGTTTTGTATAAATATGAAAAACTATCAACGTGGGCTTTTGTCACGTTGAGTGTCTTTTGTTTTGTCATTGATGAATAGAATTTCTTTCCTTTCTGACAAAGAGCTGACACCATATACTATATAAAGTATAGGACATGCTTACACCACGAGGCTCTTACCTGCATCCAAGGCAAACACCGTTACTCAATGTATCTGTACAGCTGGGGCAAGTGGCGGTCAGGCTGGGACATCTGGCCTCCAGATCTAAAATTGACCACAAAAGATGTCACACCGGTGTATCCTGGGGAATGAAAAGACGTTATTTGTGCTGTTGTTGTTGATATCATCATCATCATCATCATCATCATCATCATCATCATCATCATCATCATCATCATCATCATCATCATCATCATCATCATCATCATCATCATCATCATCATCATCATCATCATCATCATCATCATCATCATCATCATCATCATCATCATCATCATCATCATCATCATCATCATCATCATCATCATCATCATCATCATCATCATCATCATCATCATCATCATCATCACCATCATCATCACCTTCACTATCATCAGCAGCAGCGTTATTGTTATTACTATTCTTGTTGTTATTTCTCTTTCTTGGTTTGCGGGGTTATTACCCGCTCGGACCCCCCTCTTTGCAGATGGTCCCGAACAGCTCATATACACGGCTTGTTGTCCATATGATGCCACTCTTATTAGCGGCGGCTTCCTGATCTCAGGGGAGGCTGGGAGGATATCCCTCAACCGCAGGCAGCGCCAGCGGGAGGGTGTGCCCCAAAGAAGTTGAGGGTTGACTCTGAAGGGGAGACGGTGAGGTGCCGCGCCATCTTGCAGCGGTGAGTGGCGGGCCGAGTCCATGGCGAAGGATGCCCGTGGCTCTAGACTCAAGCAGGAAGCGGTGGAAGGTCTGTTGCACCTCGGCCACACAGGAGTTTACAGGGTTTGTGACTGCCTCTTGCCGCGCGTAGCTCTTGCCACTCACAGTGATATCCTAGAAGGATCCTGTGGACGGTAGATTCGGTCCTTCTGGCCGGAGGTATGAAGTATGAAGTATGAAGTTTGGTGCTGTGGCTGGCCTTGACCATTAATCTGGCCTCCTTGGTGGTAACGCCCTTGATCCGTGTGATCGTGGGTGCCAGGGACGATTTGATTGTGCTGAACTTCGTCGCTGCTTCGGTATCATCATCCGCAATAGTGTTCTCTGGAATCCCGATGTGACTGGGGATCCAGTGAAATATTGCAGACCCTCCGTGCTGGTTCAACAGACCAACAGATGCAGTGAGTTCTGGATTGATGTCGTCAAGTTGACGTAATTCTTTGTGTTTGTGGACCGAATGGTGTCAAAAGCACCCCTTGAGTCTGTGAGGATCACGACTGTCCCTTACTCAGCAGAGAGGTCGTGGTCCAAGGCCTTGGAGATGGAAGCAAGCTCCGTCTGAAGAATGGAACTTCCGTCACTCATTCTCCATAACGCAGTCACCCCATTTTCTGTTACAAAAGCAGCGCCCTTCCCCCTGAGGAGGTCCACATAGCCGTCCGTGCTGTACAAGCTCGCTGAGGGGATAATGGACCTTATGGCCTCATGGGTCCCAACCGTGTCGGGTCGTAGTCAGTTTTCCTTCCATTGAGATAGAAACGTTGAAAGCTGGCGCAGAGAGATCGCCACGGGGGAGGAGGGGGAGGCATAATCTGGAAGAGGGCCGTCTAGAGCACGTCGCCGAACCAATTCCCGAAGTTCAAAGTCGTGGATCGCATTCACCGCATGCGCCTTACAAGAGTGATCGGTAGAGTTTCCTTCGGTTTCTTGGCCACTCACGAGGGATGTCTACACTTCACTCTCCCTTGTGTCGGTCAAAAGTCAGATGAGAAGACAGGAAAAAAATCTCTTCCTCTGTAGGCGAAGGGAAGAAACTCTCGCCTCCTGTCTATGATTCAGCACACTGGCCCATGGAGCGGCCACAGTGACAGTGTGGGAACCTTAGCTTTGGAGGACTTCATGCTTGTCCTACGAGCTGAGCCGGAGGGATGTGGGAGTCATCAGTGTCGTAGTCTACCACGGAACATACCGCTTGAACATAATACAGGAGGACCTTGTAAATAAGTAGATAAATAAAGAGATAAATAAGCCCCCCCAAAAAAAAAACACACATAAATAAATAAATAAATAAATAAATAAATAAATAAATAAATACATGAGTAAAAAAGTATTGTACGTTTATAGTATTCTGTAACAGGCAAATATACCGACGGAAGTCGTTTTATTTCATGACAAAGCCGAACAAATAGTAACAGGAAAGTAAACATAGAAAAAATAAATATGTAAATCTATAAAGAAGAGAATAAACGAAAAAATGAAATAACGAATAAATCAACGTGTAAATGAATACATAGATAATTGAATAGATTTATACTTAAAGATGATATAAATTAACATATCAATACCCTGATTGATTCATAGATTCAAGTACTTCAAATGAATCAATAACTATATAAAAAAGATAAATGGATAAAATGAATAACCAAAGCATATTACAAAGGCGGAGCATGCCGACAGGAGACCTTTTGGTCCATATCTAGGTCGGATGCGAAGAAAAAAAAAATCATAATAATAAGATAATAAATAAAAACTATGATAATGTAAATAACAAATAGAATACATAAATAAATGCATAGGTATAGTTAAATAATAAACAAACAGGAAAATAATAAATAATAATAAATTGACATATAACTAATAATAAATGATAAACTTACCAATTAATTAAGGTCATGGGTAATATAAATAGTATAACCATATAGAAAGGATAAATGGATAAAGTAAATGAATAAGTAAATGTATCTGATAACCAAAGCACATAATCAAATGACGGAATTAATAGTTAATTAGGGTCATGGGTAATATAAATAGTGACATTCATGTCAGTATTTTTTCCAATCACATCGAGTAGAGATATAACGAAATTGAATTGAAACTAAAAATCAATATAGGATTTGCCCAAGGTTATCAGCATTCAAGAGCACGTGTATTCTAGAATTGATAACATTTGTTTTGAAAATAGTGATTTTTTTTTTTTTTTTTTTTATTTTTTTTTTTTTTTTTTAGATGAATACGCGTGTATGGTTTCCTGTGTTTGTATTTTCTTTGTATCTATTTACATAACAATTCATTAGACCTCATTAAGGACAAAATGAACATCTGTCAATATTTTACCATTGTACATACAAAGGATTACAAAGGAGGAGTATGCCGACAGGAGACCTTTTGGTCCATAACTAGGTCGGATGAAAAAAAAAAAAAAAAAAAAAAAAAAAAAAAAAAAAGTGAATAGAAATAATAATGATAAACGAATAGATAAATAAAAAAATATGATGATATTAATAATAAATAAAATAAGTAAATAAATAAATAGGTAAAGGTTAAATAATAAACAAACAGGTAAGGAGTAAATAATGATAAATTGACATAAATAATAATGAAAATCAAGGAAATAGTAATAAACAGACACATAATAACAAATGAATAAATATACAAATAATATAAAATAAATGAAAGGAACTACAGCATCTTGTTTAGGTGTTTATCTAAACAAATCTTAAAGCTTCGAAATGAGCCACATTGCCCAGCCTCTGCAGGAAGTTTATTCCTGAAATAAGCATCAATACCCATATACTTCTTATCACACATGAGATTATTGAAACACTTTTTCTGCATTCCGATATTGCTCGCGGTTATTGGAATTCCTCTGTGTAGCTACATAAGCACCCTGTAAAACCTTCCACTGTAATATAAATATTTTGACATATTACTCAGCTCGAAAAACTCTTTTGATTTTCAAGTAAGATCTCTCTCTCTTCAGATGCGATGAAATAAGCCCTAAAAGGCTTCACGTCATCACGAAAAACTTCCTTCCTGGAGGAGGAGGAGGAAGAAGAGGAAGAAAGGAGAAAGAAGAGGTGGAAGAGGAGGAGAAGGAGGAGGAGAAGGAGAAGGAAGAGGAGGAGGAAGAGGAGGAGGGAGAGGAGGAGGAGGAGGAGGATGACATGGGAGACGAAGAGGTAACGAAGGGGAGTGCTTATGAAAACAACCAACGTCAAGAGCTAGGGAGTTCCTCTGATAGTGGTGGAGTGTGAGTGTGAAGGGGGAGTACTCGGCTAGAGGGAAAAGGGGAGTAGGCAATGAGATGGGCGAGATAATGATAAGGAGTGTCTATGGAAATAGAGGAAGTAAAGGGAGTAGAATTTCTTTGTTGGGAAAGTAATTGGGAGAAAGTGGAGTGATTCTGAGGGAAGTTGTGAGTAGCTTAAAGAAGAATTGTATAAGGAAGAATAATGTTTATGAGTATTGAGAACGTGAAGAACCCGAAGGAATGACACTGAGGAGAACCTTGAGGAATATATACGAGGATTGTTTACAAGAGCCGAGATCGTAGAGGGACTTCGAGTTCCTCTGGGAAGACAAGGAAGGGTCAATAAACAAAGGGGAGTCGCTGAGATATGGAACTGTCCCTTGGGAGTATCAGAAGAGAAAGGGAGAGAGAGGAAGTGGGAGTATCCCGTGGGAGTAGCAGATAGCAGAGGAAATGGGGAGCGAGAAGTGGGAGTAACTGTTGGGAGTATCAGAAGAGAAAGGAGAGAGGAAGAGGGAGTATCCCGTGGGAGTAGCAGAGGAAATGGGGAATGAAGAAGTGGGAGTGCCTGTTGGGAGTATCAGAAGAGAGAGGTAGAGATGAAGAGGGAGTATCCTGTGGGAGTAGCAAGCAGAGGCATTGGGGAGTGAAGAAGTGGGAGTACCTGTTGGGAGTACCAGAGGAGAAAGGGGAGCGAGGAAGTGGGAGTACCTGTGGGAGTAGGAGAGGAGAAAGAGGAGAGAGGAAGTGGGGAGTACCTATTAGGCGTATCAGAGGAGAAAGAGGATCGAGGAAGTGGGAGTATCTGTTGGGAGTAGCAGAGGAGAAAGGGAATGTTTACGAGAGAAGACGTAGAGATGAGACCTGGGAGTTCCTCAGATGTGGGAGTAGGAGGAGGAGGAGGAGGGATGTCAGCAGGAGAGGGGAGTACCAGCACACAGGTTATGAGCTCAGGAAAATGAGGAAAGGAATTTATGACTGCAAGACGCGATGAAAGTGAGAGAGAAGAAGAACGAGCAGCGAATGTGAACTGAGGGTGGGCCGGGGGTGGGCCGGGGGGAGGGAATTGTCAAGAATAAATAAGAAGAAATGAATTCTGGGAAAGAATGAAGAGGAAGGACGGAAGAATAACAACACAGAGAGAGAGAAGTTATGGAAAGAGGGAGAGTGACGTGTGAAGTATGTTCAATAATGATGTAAGAAAAAAAGAAACTGATGTATTATAGGTGGGAAGGTGGGGAATGAGAAGAGGAAAAGAGAGGAGGATAGTGAGATAGAGAGAGAGACAGTCAGACAAAACACAAACAGACAGACAGACAGACAGACAGACAGACAGACAGACAGACAGACAGACAGACAGACAGACAGACAGACAGACAGACAGGCAGGCAGGCAGACAGATAAACAGACAGACAGATAGACAGATAGATAGATAGACATAATGACAGACAGAGAGACAGACAGACAGACAAAATGACAGACAGACAGACAGAAAAAATGACAGACAGAGAAGCAGACAGATAGAGAAACATATAGATAGGCAGACAAACAGACAGATACACAGACTAATAGATAGTGTCTATGAAAGAGAGTAAAACAGAGAGACAGAGAAAGAGAGGGTCAAAAAGTACCAGACAGTGAAAGAAAGAAAGAGAGAGAGAGAGAGAGAGAGAGAGAGAGATAGAAAGAGAGAGAGAGTGGACATTAGAGAGAGATGTAGAGAGACACGAAGGAAGAGGACGAAACTACATTTGGGCTGCTGTGTCTTCGTGTGTATTACATAAGGAGCTGATATACGCGCGCCAGGAAATTACAACAGAGATAATCGAGAGCATCTGCCCGCGATGTGGAATAAGGCTTTTGTGAAGAAACCGAGTGCCGGCTGGGTTCACCTCCTTCATGCTGAATAGAATCACCTGGCGACAGCCAAAACTCTCAACTCATAATACTCAAAGACTTGCTTTAAGCCTTCCTCAAAGACTCGCTTTTAGTCTTCCTCCTACGCCACACAGCGTCAGCTTGTACCTAAAGAAAATCCTCTAGTATTACTCTAATAAAATGTATTTTAATACAGTACTTAAGGTTCATTTAAATGACATAGTTTTGTTAAAATTTTAATAAAATCGTCTGGAAGAGATGGAGTCATAGAGGTATTACAGGAGAGATCAGATTTATCTCTAATCATGAAAAAAGGTGCGTGACTCTGGCCCGTAGGGGTGCAAGGTAATGATTATTTCTAAAATATAAAGGAACTTTAGAGACGTACAATTCACTATCCGTTCGTTCCGCCACCCAACTTACGGTGGTATTCTTAAAAAAAAAATCTTATATAATTCTTTTATAAATCCTTGGAAGGGAAAGATTTAATTTAGGAAAGAATTCTTTTAAGAATACCATCGTAAGAGTCGTACGGTGGTATTCTTAAAAAGAAATATCTCCTTATATAAATCTTTTCCTCCCATGGACTCGTATAATATTTATATAAGGATTTTTTTTTTTTTTTTCTTTTTTAAGAATACTACCGTTAAATCTCTTCTTTACGTTCTCGTTAATTTCACATCTTCGACGAGGTTTTGTCCATAAGGATAGAATCGCTGGTAATCAGTGACGAAGTGAAAATCCCTAAAGACCAATCGATTTTATTAAAAAAAGATTAACTTCATGAAGACAAAGATGTCTATAAAGCTGTCTGGCGACGTCTGTTTTCGTCTGGATTTGAATCGTCTGTTTCTATCTAACATAGAATGACGGCTCATTTGGCTGGAAAGGCTGAAGTAATGATTCATAAGATAATTTCCCAAAACTGTATACAACGTTAGTAAATGGTCGCAATATCCTAATGATTAGACTCATGCCAATAAATAAATAAATAGATAAAAAGACAGATAAATGAATAAGTAAATAAATGAATAAACAATCATAAATGAATGAGTCAAAAAATATATAGATAAATAATTAAATAAAAATAAGCCTGGTATTGGGATTGCTAACGACCACTTACGTGTTGGGTGGCACTTCAGTCTGCTTTGTCGCCGGAATATTTCATTCATCTCCATATCGTCTTCCTCTTCCCCAGAGTGTCATTTTTCATTCCATCCATCTCAAAACCACACCTTAAATGGATATAAATCCCCTCTTCAATCGACCTATATCCCAAAGGCTTCTTATCCCTTATAGGGAGGGTAGCCAGCCACGGCACGCGCCCATCCCTACCAATTCCTCTCTCATTTGCTTTCCTTTCGCCTTAGCTCCTCTTGGATGAAGGGTCATCCCTTCTCCCCGTTCACTGTCCGTGTCATAAACAATGCAGCAAGACACAGCACCTCCACACCATGACCCCTTCTACCAACCAGAACAAAGCTTATTCCGTGCTCCCACCGTGTTGAAAGCCTTAATTAAGGCGTATCTTGGAGCCAGATGTCATTAGGGGCGGTCAGTACATGGAGTGTCAGGGAAAATGGAACCAAATGGACGTCAGGGGGACCTGCGAGGGGGGAATGGCTGACGTGGGAGAGGGCGAGGCCCTAAAGGGTGATAATGGTACTCTGAAGATTAGGTTATTGTGGACCGCGGGAAGGCAATACGGCTAATGTTACTCCCCAAAATACTAGAGGACACGGAAGAGGTGTTTGTATAAGAGAATACAAACTGTATATATACAAGAAATGGCCTATTCATTTGAATCTCGGAATGAGCTGGATAAGTTCCCTCAAATGAATACTTTCATTACAATGAGGGTGAATACAGAATAATAGTTCCCGACTAACTAGGGGTCAGAAATGAGTTCTGGTGTGGAAACTACATTATATTCATATGACAAAAGGGATTGTTTTCTAAAGAACAAGTATTAATAATACAACCTGAAAGAGAAATACACTCAAATGGATATATAATCCCAAATAACTACAGGTCGGAAATGAGTTCTGATATGGAAACTACATTATATTCATATGCCAAAGGGATTGTTTTCTAAAGACCAAGTGTTAATATTACAACCTGAAAGAGAAATATACTCATATGGACATATAAATGCTCTATGGAGGAAAGATAGTCTTTAATCCTTCCATATCAAGTGACACTTTTTCGTCTCCTCTGAGTGCCACCAGGGGATTTTATTCAGTTCAGTGGCAACACCTGGGCAATGAATGTATATGTAAGCATACACACATGCATATATATAAATATACATATATATATATATATATATAATATATATATATGTGTGCATATATGTATATATATATATATATATGTATATATATGCATATATATATGTATATATATATATGTATATATATATATGTATATATATATATATATATATATGTATGTATATATATATACATATATGCATATACAGATACCATGGCTTTTTTTTTCCCTTACAAGGGAGGTAGCCAAAAAGGAAAAGGCATAAAATCATTCCCACCCATTCCATCCCGAAATACACTCCACACCCCCTCCACCCTCCCTCTTATCTTAGCACCTCGTGGATGACGGGTCATCCCTGCACCTTGTCCACTGCCCTGGGTCAGAAGCAGTGTCGCAAGATACAGCACATCCAGAGTAAGGCCGCTTCATTAAATCGGCGACCCCCTCTCTCCGTCCCTCCATGCATAAAAGGAGAAGGCGGGGAGAAATCCCTTGGGGCTGCGTCAAAATTTGCTCACACATACTACTTCATCCCCCCCCCCGCCCATTCCACCTCATGCATCACAACATCATACCATATACAACCATTCTCCATTCACCCCTGTCTTCTGTCCTCTTTCGTCCTTCCTCAACAGGCATTCCCCTCTTCCCCAAAGCCCCCTTCACCCCATCCATCCACCTCATCCTAGGACGTCCCCTCATGTTCACTCCCTCCACATCTGCCTTCCATACCTCTTTTACTAGTCTTTCTTCACTCATATATATATATATATATATATATATATATATATATATATACATATATATATATATATATACACATATATATATATATATATATATATATATGTTTCATTGAAGAAAATAGCAATTGATGCATTGATGATCTTCTTTTGTAGTTTCAATACGTCTAACTATAGACTTGGCTTCAGGAGGTAAGTTTGCTATCACTGGTCCAAAGGACATGATTCAAACTCAGAAGGGAGAAGAGTAACGTTTTCCTGGAGCTTGACTTTTCGTACACTGTGTACATTTTCAAAAGCAATGACAAAGGTCAGAATACATAGACTTATATACTAAAAGAGAGGATCATAGTGAACATAAAGAGAACCAATAGGAAATTGTGGTGTGAGGGAACCTATGGGAGAACAGAACGCCGTATATGGATCAGCCAATCAGGGGCTTGGAACGATGCGTCGGGGAGTAGAGGTCATCAGTTGCGTATTAGACTTCGGGCGAAGCACATCTCTCCTGGCGGACGGTACGACCATGAATTCCTGTGACTGAAGATTCATGGTGGGCATCTTGTCTCGTATGAGGAGGGCCTCGAGGATCTGTAGCCGTCTTGTATCTTGGGCCTGTCCTATGATTTTAGTGTTTTCAGCCATGGTCTGTCTGGTAAGAGTAGTGTTGTGGTGAGATTCTGTGTGTGTCTTAGGTGTACCATTTTGTAAGTGTAATGTAATTCTTCTTGAGAGTTTAGTTGTGCAGTATCCTATGTATGAAGAATGAAGGGACTCACAGTTCCCTTGTTTACAAGAGAATTCATACACTAGATGACTGCGTTGCAACTCAGAAGGAGCGGGGGAAGGGTTATTCTTTAGTAAGAAATTCGAAGTTTTCTTGTTTTTGTAGTAGATGACGAAGTCCACTCGGTCGACAGGATTGGCAGGTTTGATATGACGTTTGATGATTTGCCTGATGATTTTCTCTTCAGTTTTGTACTCTGTAGTCATGTGGGATTTGTAGAATAATTTGATGTTTTCGCCTGAATTGGGAAGGACTGGAGCTTGGTCGTACCATTTGTTGATTTGCCTTTTGATGACCTTGGAAATGTCTTGGTTGGAATAGCCATTATATACTAAGACTTGTGTGGCTCTTTCAATTTCTAGATTAGCACTTTTCCAACTGTTGCAGTGCGTGAGAGCCCTTCTGATGTAAGCACTGATGGTGGAGTCTTTAAAGCGTTGGGGGCACTCGCTTTTCCCATTAAGACATAGGCCCGGATTGGTGGGTTTGGTGTATACGGAAGTGTTGAAATGTGTCTGGTTCTGTGCAACGAGTACATCAAGGAAAGGAAGTTTACCGTCGGCACTGGACTCAATTGTAAAATTGATCCCGGAAACTGCATGCAATTTTTCTCTGAGGGGGATGAGGTCTTCTTCCTTTGCTACTTTCACAAAGATGTCGTCGATGTATATATATATATATACATATATATATATATATACATATATATAAATATATATATATACATATATATATATGTATATATATACATACACACACACACACACACACACACACACACACACACACACACACACACACACACACACACACACACACACACACACACACACACATATATCTATATATATATATATATATAAATATATATATTTATATATATATATATATATATATATATATATATATGTATATATATATAAATATATATATATATATATATATATACCCATCCATTTTATTCTCGGTCGTCCCTTCAAGTTCACTTTCTCCACCTCTGTCTTCCACGCCTATTTTATTAATCTTTCATCACTCATTCTTTATGTTTACTGTAAGACAACTATTTTATATGAGATGATGATGAATCACCCACACAGGATATAGGAATTGCCTAGTCCTTGGGCGTTGCTTTGTAAGGTAGGATCATCGCCTTAGGAGGTTGTGACTAATTCCTTCTTGTTAGGTGATATCTAGAAACACTATCATGATAAGTAAACGCACACACACACGCACATACATACAAACAGGCATACGCAATCACACGCGCATACACGTACACACACACTCACTCACACACACACACACACACACACACACACACACACACACACACACACACACACACACACACACACACACACACACACACACACACACACACACACACACACACACACACACACACACATGCACACATGCACACATACGCGCACACGATGTATAAGCACACACCAAAATTAAATCTGAAATTGACTTGAAAACAGGGAACACTGTAATTGAAAATAACCATTTT
>NC_134801.1:54690372-54697872 GCF_046742065.1 Oratosquilla oratoria
GGCTGAGTACAAAAGAGGTGTTATTAAGGCCTACGTGCGACGGGCGATTAAGGTTTGCTCGTCCTGGCATTCACTCCACTCAGAACTACAACACCTACGCCAGCTGTTAGTAAATAACGGTTATTCCAACACAGACTTTGACAACATTACCAATAAAATGCTTGACAGTAGATTGTATAACCATACCCCTCCCCACAATAATATCATCAAAGTTTTTTATGAGAATATCTTCAACAGCGCTTACCGTGAGGATGAGAAATGCATTTAAGACATTGTTTTTCGAAATTGTAAACCGGTGGATGAAAATGATGTCTTGCGCTTGGTGATATTTTATAAAAAAAAAAAAAAAAAAAAAAAAAACGCACTAGTTCCCTAGTCCTCAAAAAGGATTTGTCTGGCACTTCTGGGATGCTGTCGAAAACTAACGTAGTCTATCAGTTCAAATGTACTACTGGAGACTGTGAGTTCTTTCCTCGTAGCTATGTTGATTATACGACATGCAGCCTTAGCAGACGTTTAACTCTCCACCTCCAACAGGGAGCCATTAAAAATAATTTTGAACAGTATCACAAGTCTGTGTTGGATAGAGCAACCGTCGTTCATAACACTGAAGTGCTAGCCCAGTGTAATAACATTAAGGAACTAAAAATGTTAGAGGCTGTGTATACAAGAGAATTGTCTCCTGTGATCAATGTACAGGCTAATTTGTTGTCTGCTCTTTCTTTATTTAATACGTCCACGCGACATGTTGTACATAACCTCCCTATGTATGCTAGACACGCTACTTCACCTCACCTTACTCCGACTCCTACTCTCCCCCCCCTCACCTCTCCCTCCCCCTTCCCCTCCCCCTCCTCAAGCTCTGAGAAAGTCTTCCAGGGTCAGGTCATCGGAGGTTTAAAGATTGCGCTTGACCTAAGAGTGTACCATTCTAATTTTTTCCTGTGACCATGTAACGTATCTGTAGATTGTGTTGTCTTAACTGTTCTTGTGTCTTGATAATGATTTTTTGCAGTCGAAACACCGAATAAGTAAAACGGAGAACTTTGGGAAGTTCGTTTCCGCTCATCCTCCCAATATTAGAACTTTAGTGAGGAAACTTGAAAATCTTAAGAAGAAAATTAATAACTGTGAAAATGCTGTGATGTTCAGTTCAGTGTGCATAAAAGAAAACCTGCGCCCTAAGTATATATATATATATATATACATATATATATATATATATATATATGTATGTATATATATATATATATATATATATATATATATATATATATATATATATATATATATACATATATATATATATATATATATATGTATGGTATTTAAAAGAATGCATCATGACTATTTAAAGACAATGTAATCAGTAGCCTGTTGTAACTTAATGAATATGAATATTAGATTTAATCATATGAAACTCAACGAACTCGGTGCGACGTATTCTCACGACAAAATATGATCAAGTCATTGATTATTTTGATATAATTTTGTATTTCACAAAGGTTATTCTTGGTGAAGTTGGAAAATGTTATTCTCGAGATGTGCAGCTGGGAGGTGAAAATTCCAAAAGACATATACTAGAGCAAGAACTCCTTATCTGAAAAATGAATAATTAGCTAGATAGATATTAAATAGAAAACTTAGTAATTAGGTAAACAACCAAATGAGTAGATAAATAGATAAATATATATATCAATAAATTAGATATATAATGAATAAAAGGTATATACCAGAGCAAGAACTTCTTATCTAAAAATGCTAATTAAGTAAATAGATAAATATCAATAGAAACCTTAGTAAATAGATAAACAATTAAATGAGTGAATAGAAAAATGAATAAATAAATGAAATAAGTAATGAATAAATAAATAGAAAACTTAGTAAATAGATAAACAACTAAATGAGTAAATAGATAAATAAACAAATAAATGAATAAATGAAATAGTGAACAAATAAATGGGTAAATAGATAAATAAATAGATTTGTTGTTAGATAAATAAACAAACAACTAATAGAAATGAATAAATAGATTAATCAAAATTAAGGGATAATAAATGAAAAGTAAATATACACACAAATATATAAATAGATAAGTAAGTAAATGGGCAAATAAACAAATGAAAAACAATCTAATTTATCAGCATATGAACAAATAACTAAATGAGTAAGTAAATATTTAATAGATGAATCAATTAATTAATTTATTCAAATCAATAAATAAATTAGTTCAAATATGAACAAATGATAAGTTAATAGACAAGTAAATGAATGAATAAACGAATAAATATATTAATAGATAAATGAATAGATAAAAAATGATATGTAAAAAATAAGATAGAAATAGAATATGATGAAAAAATAGTCAGCTGTTTGTTTCAGAGCTTTGAGTTGTAATACACTCATTGGCAACATTGTATTGTTTTGTACTAACTTTCAATTCAAATCTATGTTCTGACAGCTTGAGGCCTTTATTTCTCATCCTATTAGTTTTTTCATGCATATAGAAAAATCTAAATTCAATTCTTTTTGAAACATTAAAGGCTATATTTCTCACAGACACTTATTCTGTTCATTACAGACGATTTTATTCAGAAGAAGAGACTCTTGTAGAAGGAGAACATCCTACCAGAGGTCTGTCTGATCATGTGACCTTTGGAAGTAAAACGCAAAAAGGTCAGGTCTGCCCTCGACTTGAGCCTGAAATGAATTTGACCTATTTGAGTTAATCTCCAGAGAAAAAACGAGAAAAAAAAGTAGAAAGAAAAGACTTTTCATTCCAGACAATTTACCTTTTAGCGCTTTGGGTCTTTTTAAATTAAGTGGTACAGGATTATGATACGCTTGTACAATCTTGTTATGGCGAACGACAAATGTTTATTTCTTTTTCTTTTTCTTTTTCTTTGTTTCGTTTTAGTTTGCTTTGCTTTGCATTTTTTTTTACTTTGTTTTGTTTTCTTTTGTTTTTGCTTTATTTGCTTTGTTTTTTTAGTTTCGTTTTATTTTGTTGTTTTTGTTTTGTTTTGATTTGTTTTGTTTTGCCTTGATTTGCTTTGCTTTTTTCGATATTTGTTTTATTTTGTTTTTGTTTATTTTTGTTTGTTTTGTTTTGCTTTGTTGTTTTTTATTTTGTTGTCTTGTTTTGTTTTGGTTCATTCTATTTTGTTTTATCTTACTTTTGTTAATTGATAGATTAATTTGTTGTTGTTAATATAATTACAAATCTATTTATCTGTCTATCTATCTATCTATCTATCTACCTATCTATTTATCTAAATGCTTACTTATCTATGTATTTATTTATTTATTAACTTTTTTATTTATTCATACATATTTTTGTTTATATATTTACTTATTCATTTGTTTACTTATTTATTCATCCATTTATTCATGCATTCATTTCTTTACCTAATCACTATCTTATTCATCCGGTTTCAGTGACATATGACCGTAGAAGTTGAAGGGATTTGGTGATAGTGGTGAGGGATGATCAAGCAGATTGACCATCACCGGAGCGAGTGAGTATTTATCTATCTATTCATTATTATCATTATTATTTCATTCTTTTTATTGTCCGCATTAACCTTACTCAGTCACACACTCAGCTCACCAGTCATGAATAAATTCATTCCCAAAAGCAAAAGCTTCAAACTTTACTGTTGGATTATAGAATCAGCCTAGAGCTCCCATCTAGTCTGTGAGAAATGAACAAATGATAAGTAAATAAACAAATAAATAAATGAATAGATAGATAAATGAATAAATAAATACTAATAAATAAATGATAAGATTAATAGAAATAAAATAAGATGAAAAATTAGTCTGTAAAGCCCCCTGCAGTACATGAGACACCTCCCATAGGATTAGATTAATTTAACGAAAACCGAAATGATAAGTAAATATGTATACGCCTCATATACAAGTGAGTATATCACTCAGTCATATAACCCACTCACCTCCACTCACTCCCACACTCACACCAGCCGGCCGACAATAAGGCGCCTAGCACATCCTGTACCAATCCGCTGACAAGGCATTCCCCGTCGCGCCAACACTCACCATGCACACGCGATCACACAGTAATAAACACATTATTACGTATACTGACGAACCTCCCCTGGATATATATATTATAGTCTGGCTGTCAGACTAAATTATAAACTAATTATGTAAATTAAAATATAAGATGTGACGAACTAAATCCAGCTCACATAAATAATTCAGTTATACGAGCGTGGCACCTCACTAAGGAACTTCCGACCTTCTTAAACGAGATGCACGGGCTCGGAAGACGAGTTTGCCAGTGACGTGCCTTAGTGATAAGACTGTGTAATAGTGTACCAAAATAACATTATCTGGATAGGACAATAAACAAACAAAAGCTTAGAGGCGTTTGTGCAGTGGACCCCCCTAAACGTGATGATGTGACGGACCCGTCACATTTTGTGTTTACAAGTGACGTTGGATAGAACGACGTAACAATACCGTTACACCCGTCCCGTTACAAATAAACAAATAAATAAATGAATAAATAGATAGATAAATGAATAAATAAATACTAATAAATAAATAATAAGATTAATAGAAATTTAATAAGATGAAAAATTAGTCTGTAAAGCCCCCTGCAGTACATGAGACACCTCCCATAGGATTAGATTAATTTAACGAAAACCGAAATAAAATCCACAGGTCGATTCACCAGACCAAAGATCAAGATCCAACCGAGGGTTGAATAAAATCTCCTGCAGCTACAAAACAAAGTAATTAAAGCCATCTTTAGGATCGAATGGGCTGACATGTTTTGTAAAGTGACAAAATCATCTGGCGATAGGCACCCTAAAAGAAGGTACTCGTAACGTAAGTTCATTGACATATTCGTAGTTTTAATCCTTACATGGCGTAAATGATTTCCTTAGCTGAACGTAATCACCAAATGTTAATCAGAATAGAATATATAGAGAATGTCATCCCTAGAAGGAGGTGAGGTGGGGCAGTAACACCTTCAAATCAGTCCACTGGTGTTTGACAGAATAAAATCATAATGGATTTCATCTGACGACTATGCACCGCTCAACACATCTATTTACCACTTACAACGACTAAGCTCGTATGTTTTACCTATCACCAGATGATTTCGTTAAATTTAGTAAAGGATCTTGGGTGGAAGGATGAATAATAAATCTAATTAATTCTTGAAAAAACAAACAAACAAGGGGATGGGGGCTATAATAAGGCCACAGAACATATATATCTTTTTTAATAAGATCAATCGAGTATTGACATTTTCCAAAATCACAATTGTACAGATTTCACATTCTACATAATCATCATGACATCTCATTTTTATGAACCAAACCTTGCATAAAGAATAAAGGTCAACATATGATTATCCTGACCTATGATTCAAAAAGTTCAGGAAGTGGTAAAGAATGGATGATCGTGACAGTATTTTTGTTCCGTTCCTCCCCTTTGTCACAGTTGCCACTGGAATATTTTCATTCTTTAGTTAGGGACAGTCCTACTCCCTCACCCTCGACAAAAAAAAAAAAAAAAAAAAAAAAAAAAAAAAAAAAAAAAAAAAAAAAATAACAAAAAAAAAAAAAAAAAAAAAAAAAAATCGCATCGACCAATCCTTTCCCTACATATAAAGAGGAGCATGCTGACAGGAGACCTTTCGGTCCATACCTAGGTCGAATGCGAAAAAAGTAATAATGATCAATAAATAAATAAATGAATAAATAGATAAATAGATGAATAAATAAATAAATAAATAAATAAATAAATAAAATTATAATGATATAAACAATGATAAATAGAATAAAATAAATAAATAAATAAATAAGGGAATAAATAAATAAACAGGTAAAGTTAAAAAAACAAACATGTAAATAGTAATTGACAATAAGTTGATAGATAACTATATTTTCTTTCATTTTCCATCAGGCGATTTCATTCATTTAAAGAAAATATTCTTCGTAAAGGCGTACATCGCGCTCTCAATAGAATGGCCTCATTTATATAAATTCCTTTCAGTATAATGATTACAGATTTTATTTATCTTAACTTACACTCTCTGGAAAGACGCAAAGTGCGGGGTGATCTAATTGAGGTGTTCAAGTGGATCAAAGGCTTTAGCAAGGGTGATACAAACAAGGTCATCATATTAAAACAACAGGGCAGGACTCGCAGTAATGGTCATAAACTGGAGAAATTTAGATTTAAGAAGGAAATAGGCAAGAATTGGTTTACTAATAGGGTGGTCAACGAATGGAATAAACTTAGTAACCATGTAGTAAGCGCTGAAACTACCAGTTGCTTTAAGAAACGGTTACAAAACTTTATGGATGGGAATGGTAGGTGGTGATGGATACGGAGCTGCCTAGTGTAGGCCTTATGGTCTCTTGCAGTCTCCTTCATTCTTATGTTCTTATGTTACTATCTGGCTTGACTAACCGCCTTCAGACCGGCATTTGATTCTTATATGCATAAAAGGACGTATGTTTAACCATAACAAAAAGTATGCGATGCCTGACATTGTCTTAAAGTGACCTATCAGACGTTTGTGAATGATATATATGTATTTATACCAAAGGCTTCTCCCCCTTTTATAAGGAAGGTATCTAGTCAAGGGGCTTACTCATCTCCACCCATTGCATTCCCATCCATTATTACCCGAATAAAACCTTCTAATTAGAGAAAGGAGGGGAAGGTAAGTACTGTATACTATAAACAATCCTTGGATGTGTCTTCTTCTTTTTCATCTTCTTTTGCTCCTCCTCCTCCTCCTCTTCTACCTGGTACTTCTCTCTCCCCCTTTTCCTCCTCCTCTGTCACCTCCACCTCCTCCATTATCTCCTCCTCCTCCTCCTCTTCTCCTCTTTCTACTCCTCTTCATCCTCCCTCTTCTACTTCATCTTATCCTCCCCTTCTGTCAACCATCCAACATCATCATACTCCTCTTCCTCTTCCCTCATCTACCTTACCATCTACTTTTCTTCGGTTATCTCCTTCTCCTCCTACTCCTCCTCCTCCTCCTCCTCCTCATTCTTTTCCTCCTCCTACTTCTCTACCTCGTTCCCCTTCTACTTCACCTTATCCTACTCTCCTGTCACCTTTCCCTCCTCCTCTTCCTCCTCTTCCTCCTCTTCCTGTTACTCCTCTCTCTTCTCTCTCTTCTATTTATCCTACTCATCTATCATCTTCTTTTCCTCCTCCTCC
Organism: Oratosquilla oratoria; assembly: GCF_046742065.1. NCBI lineage: Eukaryota > Metazoa > Arthropoda > Malacostraca > Stomatopoda > Squillidae > Oratosquilla > Oratosquilla oratoria. The sequence continues at coordinate 54,697,591 of NC_134801.1, forward strand.
TCCTCTTCCTCCTCCTTCTCCTCTACCTCGTCCCTCTTCTATTTCACCTTATCCTACTCTTTTCTCACTTTTCCCTCTTCCTCTTCCTCCTCCTCCTCCTCCTCCTCCCTCTTCTACTTCACCTTATTCTTCTGTTCTATCCCCTCCCCACCCTTCTTCATCTACTCTTCCATTACCTCTTCCTCTTCCTATTCCTCTTATCCTACTCGTACTCTTCTTTCACCTCGCCCTCCTCCTCCATCTCCTCCTTTATCACCTCCTCGTCCTCCACCTCCCCTCCTC
>NC_134801.1:54707872-54712872 GCF_046742065.1 Oratosquilla oratoria
AACGTTTTGCTAACAGGGAAATATGCATAAAATGTATGATTATATCGAAATGTATGTACATATGTGTGTATGTTTATATGTGTTTGTTTCTGTGTGTGTGTGTGTGTGTGTGTGTGTGTGTGTGTGTGTGTGTGTGTGTGTGTGTGTGTGTGTGTGTGTGTGTGTGTGTTTGTGTATGTGTGTTTATGTGAATACATTAATTATTCTACAGTATAATCACTAGATTCGAGAGTTATTTGATCTTATATTTAACGATGGTTTCCAGCATGAAAAAGACCACCCAAAGAAACTACCACCTTAACCCCAAGTACTAAGATAGACATGCATTGATGTAATTATCTGCGCCTATTGATAATACACACAGAACTTCCTTGTTAATAAGGAGATGGAAGACAATGCTCCACAGAGATGGAGATATACGTGTTAGGTCTTTCACGTTCCGGGAAGGGGAGGTTTTAGTGCAAGAAAGTCCGCGAAAATAACTCCGGACGCGTCCGGGCAGAAGATTAAACTGAGTTCCGGTTTAATTGAGATTGTCCGGACCTACTCCGTTGTCGCCGACGGGTAGTTGGTTCCGTAGGTGACCGTTCCGGATGAGTGAGTAAGTGAATGAGTGAGTGAGTGAGTAGTTGGTGAACTGAATGAGATAGTATAGAAAAAAAGGTGAGAGAGTGACGATCCTTTACTGAGTAAGTAATGAAACATGAAAGCATGAGTGACACAGTAGATGAGTGAGTATATGAGTGAAGAGTGAATGAATGAGTAGGGGTAACTGAGATACAAATGTGTAGTTTTGGTTCTAAAGTATCTAAAGATGAATAATTGAATGTGTGGTGAAGTATATGAATAAGTGAGAGCGTGAGTAAATGAATGAGTCAATGAATAAGCGAGTGAAGGAAAGAGTGAGAAAGGGAGGGAGTGGCACATTACATTCACTCCCTTTTGCATAGGCCAACGTAATGAAGAGCTTAGAATGAATGAAAACACTCTATTATAACATAACAGAACATTACTCCAACGTTAAAATATTAAAGGATTCAGTCGTACCGATGGCAACAAGGACCAAAGGGAGCTGTTGGAGGGGAAGGAATGTTGGAGGAGTGATTTGGTGAGGAGAGGAGGAGGAAGGTCATTGGGTATGAAGGGAAGGTCAATGACGAGAATTTACTGACGCGAAAAGGAACGTTTTCGTTTAGTCAGAGTTATACAAGGACACCGTAGTGAGAGACGAAGGTTGTGTCATTTTTCAGAGGTTAGTTTGAAGATCCTGGAAGGGACAATTAAATCTGAATATTTCCATTTTTACATAGAAATTCTTAATTATTCTTATTCTTTAATCTGCTGACGCGAAAAGGAACGTTTCCGTTCAGTGAGATTTATATAAGAACACCTTAGTGAGAGACGAAGGTTGTGTCATTTTTTAAAGGTTAGCTAGAAGATCCTGCGAAGGACAATCAAATCTAAATGCTTTTATTTTTAAATATAAATCTTGGGGTATTCTTATTTTCATTTAAGTACTATAATGTGTTTTAATTATATAGTAATGGTAACTTTCACTTTTACATAGAAACCCTGTCATTTATATCTAAATATTATAATTAGTTTTAGTAATATAGAATTGATAACTGCTGGGATTCTGGAAGCTAGGTCGGTTAATAATCATATTAATAATAATGTTTGTTGATAGATTAGATCATAACCCAAGAGATCTTGAAACTGTCATTCTTATTCACAGTATTCAAGTATTGTTACTGATACTTATTGACAATGTGTGTCATATATTGATGATACACAGCCTGGAGTTGCCAATGATAACCATATTGACGTAAGCTTTTTTGACAATATGCCTTTATTGACAATGTCATGTACTGTTACGATATTGATAAAGTGAGTTTGGTATTTACTGTACATAGATGAATTATTGAAATGATTTATTGAAGTTTCAGTTCATTAGTAATTACTGATGATATTTCATCGTAACTGATGTGGGCAATGTCAGGAAGATAATGAGATACCTTTCGTTTGTCGATAAAATGAAATTGTGTATTCGTAAACGATATTCCGATGTTGAATGGTATAATGATTACAATATAATGTCATCCCAACAGAATACCTTTTGGTCCATAAAAAGGTGGAAAAAGAATGCACATGACTAAATCTTAAAATCTTGAGCCTTATTGTATATCGCAAATGCAGAATTTTGCTTTTATTATAATTGATCAATTATCGAATTATTTGAATCAGGACAGATCATTCCTGTTTGGAAATGGCATCTTCTTACAAATTGGACAGATAGAGAATTGTGCATGTCTATCTGTATACTCATAGACATGCATTCATCCTCATCTACTTATTTATTAACTCGTTTATTATTCTAATTAATTTACCTCGGGAGAATTTCTCTAAAAGTAAAATTTAGCTCATCACGATCGTAATTAATTTTCTTAATCCTTTGAATGTGTTTTATTCCAGCTATCTGCAGGTGACTTTCATCAGTCGGGGAAGCAGCCCTTCATAGAAAATAGGTAAGTTTTTGTAAATTACTTTATTTATTTATTATTACTATTCAAATTTGTGTGTTCGTATTTACTTTTATCCATTTATGTATCCATATATCTATCTATTTATTTATCCTTATTTTATTTTATTTCATCTATTTATTTATCTATTTATTTATTTGCATGAGATGAAACTTTCATTAAGATCTTCTTACGTTAACGATGTAATGGAAAGCGTGCTTGTCTCGTATTAGCTTAATCATGGGTTCAAATCTCGAGCGTCTCTCCGATTTTCATCAGTGACTGTTTGTTATCTGCCCCAACGGTCCAAACGCATTACAGGGCAAAGGGGACGTCCTCAGCCGCATCTAGGCGACTCCTGGCGTAAGCCCTTCACCTTCCTTTCTTGAAGGGTTAATTTGATCTACATTAGACCCAGTGGCTACTCAAACAACAGTTTTATAACTCACGTCAAAGGATTTTTTTTTTTTTCTTCTTCAAGTGGTCTTTCGTCCTCAAAGGGAATTTTCAGTCTTCAGTTTTGGTGGTTATTTTCCTTTCCGACCACAAGGAGAGAAATATCTTTCTCTAAAAGTTTCGTGTATTTTTTGTTTCACATGGATCACGTAGTTTGATATTACAGCTTCCAGGTTACTTTATTTAGCTGGAGAGAACTCCAGTATACAATATCATTGATGAAGTGACGAAGACTAAGATGAAGAGGGAAATGAAGAACTTACACCAAGTAGCTTCGGTCGCAATCGTCACCCTAGTTCTTTACATTTGGACTCTTGTGGCAGATAATAAAGAGACATTCCTGGAGTGCAGGATTCGAACCCAACAACTAAGCGAGTGGAGGCCCAGCACGCTTCCAATTACACCATAAAAACAAGAGCGAATGGATAAGTTCAAGCAAGACGTCAAGGGAAGAAGAGGTGAGGAGAAGGGGAGGAAGGAAGGAAGGACGACACGGAGGGAGAGGAGGAGAGAAAGAAGAGGAAGAACAAATATGGCGCCCATTGAAAAGAGAGGTCTATTTGTCTTCCTTCTTTTTTCTCTCGGTCTTTTTCTTTTTTTTTTCTTTTTTCTATCGTTCTTGTGTATTATTTTTATTTTGATATTTCATTCTTTCATACTGTGATTGTTTTCATAGCCTCCCTCCATTCTAATCTGGTATGCATGTGCATGCAAGCGTATATAAATCCTATATCTTACATGCATATGTATATGTATATGTATACATATGTATATTTATACATATATATATATGTATATATAGATATGTATATATATATATATATATATATAATATATATATATATGTATATATAAATATATAAATATATATGCATATTTATATATATATATAAATATATATATTTATATAAATATATATATACATATATTGGATAGTAGAAAGAACCTCTAGTGCGCTGGTTCTACACTTATTCTTTGGCCTACTTTCTTAAGAAGAGAACTTTCGGTATAGCGAAGACTTGTGTTCTGCGTTTCCATCACCAGTAGCAGCTGTGACTTCTGTACTCATAAATCTTTCTTTCTTGAAGAAAAAAATTAAAATGAAAACTGCTGCTGGAGGCGATGTGATAAACTCTCGCTCTTTGACCTTTTCTAGAAGAGGAGGTCTCAGGAGGGCCCATCCATCCTTCTTCCTTCACCTGCAGGCCTCTCCTCCCCCCCCCAGCTAAGTCCCCCCCTTCCCCCCTTCCCCCCTTCCCCCTTCCCCCGTCCCCCTCCGGGTGATCCCTTGTGACTCAGTACCGCATTTACACGCTTCATTGAGGTGTTCCACATTTTCAACCCCGAGGCATTTGATTGTATATTTCTTTACGTTGAACACAAAACAGTTCTATTAAGACAATATAGGTCAAAAAAGTTAGATATTCTTTTCAGATTATTCATATACCTTTATCAATTCTATTCTGTTAGTTTCTAGATATCTTGTTAGAACCTGAGACATTAGGAACCTACTGTATATTGAGAACTTTTCTCTATTGTCTATCTCTCTATTTGTATATTACTTTTTTGTAACATAAATGGTCAGTTATAGTATGTCATAGGGAATTAAAGGGCTTAATCATCCACATTTAAATAATCACACACAAATGCACGCACACACAGATATACATATATATATATATACATATATATATATATACATATATATATATATATATATACATATATGTGTGTGTGTGTGTGTGTGTGTGTGTGTGTGTGTACATTTGTGTATATATATAAATATATATATATATATATATACATACACACACACACACACACACACACACACACACACACACACACACACATATATATATATATATATATATATATATATATATATATATTTATATATATATATATATATATATATATATATATATATATATATTTATATATATGTATATATATATATATATATATATATATATATATATATACGTATATACATCCATACATACATACATACATATATATATA
>NC_134801.1:54737872-54745372 GCF_046742065.1 Oratosquilla oratoria
CGTGTTATCAAACCACACCTTTTTAACCCCTAATACTAGCTAAAATGTTTTTTTTTTTTTTTGTTTTTTTTTTGGAAATGCAATATAGTTATCCAAGTACCTGGGGTGATAGGGTATCAGAATATATATGGTTATTGGGGGTCTATCTCCAAAACCCAAGGAGTTCGTGAACAAACAAACAAACAGACAGACAGACAAAAGCTACTACTTTATAATGGTAGTTGTATAGATATTTACATATATATATATATATATATATATATATATATATATATGCATATATATATATGCATATATATATATATACATATATATATGTATATTTGCATATATATATATATATGTATATATATATGTATATGTATAATATATATATAGATATATAGATATAAAAATGCATATATTTATATATGTATATACATATATATATATACATATATATATATACATATATATATATGTATATATACATATATGTATATATATATACATATACATATATAAGCCTGTATATACATAAGTGTGTATATAATTTTCCGAGGTGGGGAAAGGGTAATCCCTTGACAGCCAGTGGTTACTAATAAGCCTTTTGCACTATATCCTCCTCCTCCTCATTCTACATCTCCACTTTAATTTATCCTCATTCTACTTCTACCCATCCTTCTACTCCTCGTCCACCTTCTTCTTCTCCTCCTTCTTCTCCTCCACGTGTTCTTCCTCCTCCTCTTCCTTCTCCTCATACTCTTCATTTTCTTTCTCCTCCTCCTCGTCTTCCTTCGCTTGTCCGCCATCCGCCAAATTTCCGCTTATCTCTCGTCTTCCGTTTGGTTTCACCGGGAAATGGGCTCTTCCTTTTTCTTTTATTTTCTCTCATTCTCGCCGCGCTCGGGGTTATCGGCTTTTGCCTGTTCCCATCATTCTTTCCCGTAGTTTTATCTTGTCTCCCGATTCCTTCCTGATCCGGACTTTTTATTTTTTTATATGAAATTTTATTCGAAAATCTCATTTATTGAATGCCGCTCTTTAAGATGTTTAGGTACGGAAAAAAAAAAAATGTATATATATAATAATAATAATAATAATAATAATAATAATAATAATAATAATAATGATAATAATAATAATAATAGTAATGATAATAATAATAATAGTAATAATAATAATAATAGTAATGATAATAATAATAGTAATGATAATAATAATAATAATAATAATAATGATAATGATAATAACGATAATGATAATAATGATAATAATGATAATAATGATAATAATGATAATAATGATAATAATAATAATAATGATAATAATAATAATAGTAACAATTATAATGATGATGATGATGATGATGATGATGATGATGATGATGATGATAATGATAAAAATAACGATAGTAATAATAATAATGATGATAATCATGACTAATAATAATAATATAATGATGGTGATGATGATGATGATGATGATGATGATGATGATAATAATAATGATAATAATAATAATAATGATAGTAATAATAATAATAATAATAATAATTAATAATAATAATAATAATAATAATAATAATAATAATGATAACAATGATAATAATAATAATAATGATAATAATGATAATAATAATAATAATGATAATAATGATAATAATAACGATAGTAATAATAATAATGATGATGATAGTTATAATAATAATAATAATAATAGTTATAATAATAATAATAACAATAATAATAATGATAATAGTAATAATAATAATAATAATAATAATAATAATAATAATAATAATAATAATAATAATAATAATAATAATAATAATAATAATAATAATAATAATAATAATAATAATAATAATAATAATAATAATAATAACAATAATGATATTAACAATAATAAAAATAATAATAAATAGGTAAATAAAAAAAACAACAGATTAATTGCTCTTTGTGGTTAGATAGCCAAAGGGGGTTTGATAATCTCAGTGGAATCCCTTTCACTACGAATACTGAAGTTATAATTTTTTTCTGAGTGACGCCAGTTGACCATTTCACCTGAGGTCAGGGTCTACGAGGTTTCAGTAAGATCGTTTTCATTCGATTTTCTCTGAAGTTCCCTCTCCACAAAATAACAAAGCCTGGCGTTATCAATGAAGACAAAAAAAGAAATAACCTTTTAATGGTTACAAAAAGAAATCACCTGGTGATAGCCAAAAAAATGGGGGAATTCTCTTGAAACAAAACGGTGTTAGGAAAAAAATCACAAAAGAATATCACCTACCTTTACAATAAATAAATAAATAAATAAATAAATAAATAAATAAATAAATAAATAAATAAATAAATAAATAGAATAGAAATAAGTCTGGTGTTCCCTTAAGATAAAACTAAATAGATAAATAAATGAATAAATAAATGAATAAATAAACAAACAAATAAACAATTAGATAAATATATAAATAAATGAACAAATAAATAAGTAAATAGAATAAATTCCTTGGGTGCGACACTGAGATATGTGCGTTAATCAATCTTCCCAGAGTCCCTACTCATCGGACTAAAGTCACCTGAAGTTACCTACGGAAAAAATCCTTAGGGTGTATCATGGACAGACATATTAGCCTCGGTCATCTCTCGAGATTTTACGTAAGACCATATGAATGAAGAGGACTGCAAGGGACCATAAAGCCTATACTAGGCAGTTTTATGTCACCTACTACCTTTCATCCCCGTCTACAAAGCTATCTAACATTTTGTTAAAACAACCAGCGCTAACTACGTGGTTACCAGTCTATTCCATTCGTTAACGACTATTGGTAAGCCAGTTCTTGTTTATCTCTTTCTTAAATCTAAACTTGCCCTTGCATATCTGTTCATGCAGCACTGGAACCGGGGTTAGGGAGAGTGAGAGTGAGTGATGAAGAAGGAGGAGGGGGGGAGGAAGAAATGTTCCGCTAATCCTTCAAAGCAAAGGATTCTGTCAATACCACGTCTTTATTGCGGCTGCCGACTTTTCAACCAATTTCGCCTCCTCTCCTTCCCACTTTCTTTCGTGTCCGAGTTCGATTCCCAGCGGATAATAGTGACCACCACCTGCCCCTGTGTAACTTAGTATTTTACATTTCATTCACGTCATGAGATTCATAACGTTCTTCTGACACTCAGTCGGGATATTCCAATGTAGAAAGATCCCTTACTACCTAAACATCACCTGTCCAAGTGCTTTACTAAGCATAGGTTAATGCAGTGGTTGAGGCAACCTTGCCAAGTTTTTCAGAAGTCCCCGACACTCTTATTAGAAAATCTAAAGTCTAGTTTGTCAGTATTTTGTTGATTCAACATCAGTGTAACAAAATTTTGTCCCTGGATAATATGAAAATACTCATCTTTACACTGATGCTGCTTTAATGAACAAAAATGGATGACAGAGAGTCGGTAATACGAAAATTATTTTTGCCATGAATTTTTGGCGGCATCCTCAGTTGATCTCGCGGGACCCTTTGGTGCCGCGGCACACCGGCTGGGAACCACTGGATTAACGTAATGCTAAGTGTCGAAGGCCAATAGAATTAGACCTTATTGTCTATAAGAAATTAAAGCTTCGAAACCCATCAAAGAGTTTGAGGAGTTTTGGTCCACATCGCGAAGACCTCATGGTTCCCTTATTATAAATATACAAACGTACAAAGTAATATATACAGTACTTTGAATAACCCCATTAACCCTCCTAACATATACTATAACATGAATACATCAGCTTTCCAAGTCTCCTTCACTCCTTAAGGGGCTGATAAAGACTTCGAAGGCTGATTTATTGATTAGTTACTTAATCATACGAGTATAATAATCTATTTATAAAAAATTTGCTTCTTTGCTTACTTATCTATTTACTTTTTAGTTTATATATTCATTGATTTATTAGTTTATTTTGTTATGTATCTAATTGTTCATATATTTATATATATTTATTTATTCGCCTATTCATCTATATTTATTTAACTTTTTCATTTATCTATTTACTGACTGTATCTATTTGTTTATATATTTACCTAATTATAAATTAATTTATTATTTATTCATTTATAATATATGATGTATATATCGTTTAATAGATTGTTTATTTGTTTATTTACCTTTTGTAATAAAAAAAGTTCTGAAAGTTCATTGGTGTGACCTGAAATAAGTCGTATTTTTTTCATTTTGGTTCCCCCGGCATCACAGCCCGCTGAAGGACTGACAGCAAAAGTGGCTTGAATGAGTTCGAGCGATGGGGAATCAATTTGGGCCCACATCAGTGACAAGTACATACACCGATTGCACTCCAAAACAAAAGGAGATAGAAAGAGAGAAAAGGGGAGAGAGAGAGAGAGAGAGAGAGAGAGAGAGAGAGAGAGAGAGAGAGAGAGAGAGAGAGAGAGAGAGAGAGAGAGAGAGAGAGAGAGAGAGAGAGAGAGAGAGAGAGAGAGAGAGAGAGAGAGAGAGAGAGAGAGAGAGAGAGAGAGAGAGGTGAATGCACATGATATGATAGGTCAGAGGGAGGAGACGGTTCAAATCCGCTAGAGTCGATGCGTGACGCCAGTAATGATATAAGGCATCAGTTTCCTCCTCCTCTTTATCCTCCTTCTCCTCCTTTTCCTCTTCCTCCTTCTTCTCTTCCTCTTTCCCCTTCTCCTGCCCCTTCCCCTCCTCTTCCACTTCCTCCTATTCTTCTTCCTCCTCCTCCTCCTCATTATCAGCTCCTCTCTCTCTTTGTACTCCTCTTTCTTATCTCTTCCTCTCCTCTTTTTTATTCTTCTTCTTCTCCTACTCCTTTTCCTCCTCTTCTCTTTTCCTCCTTCTCCTCTTTCTCCTCCCCCTCCCCATCGTTCTCCTCTTTCTCCTCCTACTTCTCCCAATGCTCCTCCTCCTCTTCTAAATCTTCCCTGTACTCTGTCTCCTCCTCTTTCTCCACCTTCCTCCTCTTTCTTTTATTACTCTCCTTCCCTCTCCTCCTCCTCCTCCTCCTATACCATGTATTATCATTTTTACTTATAATGTCGTCGTTTTTTTACGGTTGAAAAAATCCTTTATATTTTTCCTCTACCTTCTCCCTCTACTCTGTCGCCTTCTCCTCCTCCTCCTCCTCCTCCTCCTCCTCCTCCTCCTCCTCCTCCTCCTCCTCCTCCATGTATTGTCATTTTAACTTATAATGTCGTCGTCTTTTTGCGGTTGAAAAAATCCTTTACATTATTCTTCTACCTTCTCCCTCTACTCCATCTCCTCCTCTTTATCCACCTCCTCCTCTTTCTTTTACTCCTCTCCTTTCCCCTCCTTCTCCTCCTCCTCCTCCTCCTCCACGTATAATCATTTTTACTTATAATGTCGTGTTTTTTTACGGTTGAAAAAATCCTTTAGATTCTTCTTCTACCTTTGTTTCTGACAATTCTCTTCCTCTCTATCCTGTCACAGATATATTGGTTGGTCCATTCTCTTCATTTTCTGCACGTGTCAATGCCTACTGCACAAAGACGTGGTCATCTTTCCTTACGCTTTCCTTTTTTTCAAACACATATTTCACATGTTCATCTTTGCTAGTACTTTTGTTTTCTTAATACCATGTTTATCTTTTTACATTTGGTTGTGCTGTTCACCTTTTTTTACGAATTAAACGTTATTTGGACAAACTTCTTTTACAACTCACATTTTGTTTCAATATTGATCTATGCGGTTCCCCGTATTCCTAATTATTTGTATTTTTTCAATTAGCGTCTTTTAACTAATTTTTTTATTTATCTATTTGTATCAAAGGTAAAGGTAAAGGTAAAAGTAAAGGTAAATCATTCTCCAATTCAGAGTTCCGTAAAGCCTTTATAATACTTGAATTCTATTCTCATCTAGCCTTTTTTTCCATTCTTCAGTCTCATATAATTTCAATCTTCTTTAAGAAAATTTAAGAAACCTTTCGCATCCGTTCCGCTAAATCATTTCCTTGGCAAAGATGTCTGTCGTGAGAAGGAATAAAACTTCTTATGTATAAAAAACTCCTACACAAACAACACAAAAGTGTATTTTAATGTTATGTGAAGTAGAGATTTCCCCCAGCTGAATAAAACTGTATGTTATGGTGATGTTGATAACATGTTAATGAGATAATTTTTTACCTTTGAGAAATCTTAATTTCACTTAAACCGGGATGACGTCACAATGAGGAGCAGAACATTTAAGTGAGAGCCAGAAAGAAATAAAATACAATGGAATAAAACAAAAATAAGATAGAAAATGCCAAATTCAAAAAGGGCTAACCAAAGAGTGTTATCAATGAATATCCGAAGCCAAATATTACAAGGAACAACCCAGCATAAAGCAAAATAATTAACAAAATGAAATTGAAATCAACTAGAAGTTACCATCTTCAGAAAGAGCTAAATAATATGTGTTATGAATAGATATCTGAAGACATACAATATATTACAAGGATATGCTGCCTAGCATAACGCTTGTGCATCCACCATGCAATGCTGCAATCAGGACAAAGGAGATGAGTTCTGAGGGCATTGCAAACTACAACAACATGAAGTGGAGCTTGCAAGCAGATGGCAAATACGCAAAAGGAATGAGTATTTGAGTGTGAGGAAAGAAAGTAGAAAGCACAAGAGGTAATAAGTCGACACAGAACAGAAGAAACAAAGAATGGAAATGATCTCAGGGGAAGGGGAAATTTAAACAAAATAAGGCAAAGATGCAACGTAAGAATAAGATCATATCTCACATGTTTAAAGTCATGTTACCTAGAATCGCACTCATTAGCTACCCGCCTCCCCATAGCAATCGCCAACGGTACATGAGTCCTTACGTAGGTCTCTCTGTGTTGAAACGTTGGTTTGTTTGTTATATGTGTTATATGGTGTTTACGTGGGTCTGTTTCTATGTCACTGACTAATACAGGGAAGAGTAAATGTATCTTTTTAACCATTACTGTGGAGAAAGTAAACACTTAGTATATGAAAGGTAGAATGAAAAAGGAATGAAATTGGAGGTAGGAGAAAAGTAGAATCAGAATACAGGGAAATGATTGTTGAAGTCACTTCTTATTTGAATAGAATTACCTAAACTAACCAAATCTAATTAAACCTAACCAAATCTAAGCAATATTAACCAAACTTAGCCAAATCTAACCATATAAAATCTAACCAAATAAAAATAAACCTACCTAACCTAACCCAATCCAACCTAAACAAACCCAAGCCAACACAGCCCAACGCAGTGTAACCTAACTTAACTTAGCCTAGCCAAACCTAGCTTAAACTAATTTCACCTAACCTAATCTAACTCAATCTAACCTAACCAAACTAAACCCAACCCAAACCATCTTAACAAAAATCAGCCCACCCCGGCAACCCAACACAATCAAACGCAGCCTAACCTAGCCTAACCTAACCTAACCTAACCTAACCTAACCTAACCTAACCTAACCTAACCTAACCTAACCTAACCTAACCTAACCTAACTTAACCTAACCTAACCTTATAAC
>NC_134801.1:54755372-54760372 GCF_046742065.1 Oratosquilla oratoria
CAAAAGAACTATTATTATTATTCTTTTTTAAGATTTTGTTTTGATTAGTAAAGCGCAGGAAGGATGATTTTTTTCAGTAAAATAATGGTTATTGGTACGTGTTTTGAAAAGACTACGTTAAACTAATGTATAAAGAAGATAGTATATGAGAGAACATATAAATTAACTTTTTTTAAGGTGAATAAAAACTTCTAACCTTTACCATAAAGGGAACGTATACAGTCTTCTGTCATCAGAGTTTATATAATCATGGTTATTTTCAAATGCAGCAGAGAATAGTGTCCAGGATAGTATCGAGTTAGCATGCGTTTATCTATTATTATTTATCATTATTTATATTATTATAATATTTTTTCTTTTTCTTTTATTTATCTATCATTATCATAACTTTTTTCCGCATCCGACTTATGGACTAAAAGATCTCGTGTCGGCATGTTACTCCTTTGTACTCCTTTGTGAGTGAGTGAGTGCGTGCGTGCGTGCGTATGCGTGTGCGTTTAAAGTGGAAGGGACTTACTCGAAATCATAATCAAATTTCAAAATAAAACAGCCAAATATATAAGTAAATGTAATACAAGTTACGTAGCTCTGTAATGTTTGAATTATATCGAGATGAAGAGAGAGACAATGCTTTTCCGAGGTATAACATTTTACTTTCTAAAAAATAACAAAAAAAAAAAAAAAAAAACAGTGAAGCATTACATTGATATAAGTTTTTCTCTCTTACAAATAGTTAGTTTATAAAACATATGTTTCTATATTTGATTATTCACTTCGTTCTGTCGATGGATAGTCGCTTGTTATCTAGATGGAGAAGATAAGATATGAAAATGTTATGTGAGAGTTTTGTATTCATGGAAGTTACACAACACACATCACACACATAGAAACACACACACACACACACACACACACACACACACACACACACACACACACGCACGCACACACACACACACACACACACACACACACACACACACACACACGCACACACACACACACACACACACACACACACGCACGCACACACACACACACACACACACACACACACACACACACACACACGCACACACACACGTATATATATATATATATATATATATATATATATATATATATATATATATATATATATATATATATATATATATATATATATATATATATATACACTTAAGACCTTACAGGTAGAATCATACATATAAAGAAGCAAACCTTTCCCAAGCGTAGCCTGTTACATTCCAGTGTTATGAAAGTAAATCTTAGAAAAATGAATTTATGCATAAGTTTTCACAGAGAGATGGGGTAGGGGAACAAGAATTACTTACAGATTTTTCTTTTTTTTTGCGGGGGGGTGGTTATCTGATGGGGGGGTAGGGTTATCTCCCTAACCGGAAGGTGATTGAAGTGGGGGATCTTAATTCCTTAAGGGATGGGGGGTTCAATTATTCAAATTTAAATGAGAGAAAATGGGCCAAATGTTTGCCCAAGTCATGAGGGTAATGGTGACAGTACTCATTCAAAAATGGGGGAAATGGGGGAAGACGTGAGATACCCACTACATAAAATATGAAGAAAATGGGGAGGGAAAATAGGTCATCCTGAAGATGAGAAATGGGGGAAATCGTTTACCTACAATTATTCTGCTCCGGCGTTTGTGAATGGGGGATGGAGATACTCAACAGGGAAGTGATATAACGGAATTACGTTCCTCACCCCAGTGATGGACAAAAGCGAAGAAATGTCACCGCTGAAGGTGATGACCGATCGAAGACTTCTTTTAAACCTTTTTGCAAGCCCTGGCGATCACTTCCTTTCATTACTCACTCACTCACTCCGTTGGATCTTGAACCTCGTGTAGATTCTGGTCCGCCAACAGTAATCCTCTCCATACCCTTCGGTCCTGTGCTGCTTCCATCCAGGTTAATTTTATTTATTCCTCTTCTGTCCATCTCCGCATCCACAACATCCTTTCATTAAAAAGAAGAATTCTACTAACTTTGTTAAATAGAGTTACGAAAAATACTGATAGGTTTTGTAGATAAGCTGATAAGCCAAATACACATAACTAGAACATTAGGTAAAACTTTACCTTGTAATGGTAAATAGATTCGCCAGAGCTGGCGTAATGTTTAAAAGTGCGGCAATTATTCTTAAGATCAAGAAACGGAAGGATGACGGGGTATGTGGGTGTGGTGGGAAGACCAGAAGGAAAGTTAATTCTTCGTGAGTGTCCTCCGGTTCCTCGGGAGTGTCCTCCTGGTAGTGTTCTGAGAACAAGAACTACGAAGTGTCAAGAGCTCGTAACGACCTGAAAGGAAACCTCGAGAATGCACTTCAACCTCAACCCCAAGCCCCACCAATCACCGGAGGAGCATCATCATATAATCAGAACTCAGAATGGCTGAGTAGGACACCTGCTGAAGGTTCTTCCTTCTGAGTTATTTTCCAAATGAGACTCTCCCGAGTGACTACGAGAAACGATGGTACCGGAAACCTAGGAAAAGGTAATGAGCCTACGCCAGGAGGCGCTGGGTAGCTACGGGCGAGGACGTTACCTTTGCCCTATATGCTTTGGAGACTGTCGGGACAGTTAATAAACAATCATTGCTGGGAATCGGACGAAAGTGTGGGCTTAGAACCCACAACCAAACGAATGCGAAAACAGCACGCTTCCGATGACGCAACCAGCTCTCCTCCTTAATGGTGTTCGGGTTTATGTAAAATCAAAACTCAGGATGACTGACAAGAAGACCTGAGGAAGGTTCCTCGAAAGGGGGCGATTCCCTACAGAGAATCCCCCTTGTGGCTCTGACCTCTGAGACTAAGAAGTGTCAAGGGTTCATAACGACGACGGGGTCGAGACAAAGGCAACCACTCCCCCCAAAAGGTGGAGATGAAAGGGGAGCGAGGAGTGATAAGGCAAAGGGCCACGGGAGAGCGACGTAATGACATTTGAGGACCCGGAAAGGTGTAGCTTATTGCGTTATACTCGGCTCGCTCGCGCGCTCCGAAGTAGGATCGTTCTCGCGCGCGCTTTAGCCACGACCCAAGCCTCAAGCTTTGACTCTTTTGCCACTACCGCCCACTGTCCCCTCCTCCTCCTTCCCCCCTCCTCCTCCTCCTCCTCCTCCTCCTCCTCCTCCTCCTCCTCCTCCTCCTCCTCCTTCTCCTCTTCTTCCTCCTCCCCCTCCTCCTTCTCCATAACCTCCTTTGCAACCATCAGCACCTCCTACTCCTAGACATTTTTCTCCTCAATTTCACCACCTCCTCTTCCCCATCCTCTTATTCCACCTCAATTTCATATTTCCTTGTCTTCCTCCTCTTCCTCCTTCATAACCTCCGCTACCACCATCAGTACCTCTTCTTTCTCCTCTTCCACCCCATTTTCATTTTTTCGTCTGTCTTCTCCTTATCCTTTGCCTCCTGCTCTTCTTCTGCTTTAACCTCATTTTCATCTCCTTCCACACCAACTTCAACTTTTTCCTCCTCTTCTTTGTCCTCCTCCTCCTCCTCCCCCCCTCCTCCTCCTCCTCCTCCTCCTCCTCCTCCTCCTCTGTCTCTTCAGTATCACCTTTTCCACCATCTCAACCACCTTCATCTCCTCTCACTATCCTTCATCGTAATTCATCTCTTCACACATTTTCCTTCTTCACATATTCATTCTCACATCTTTGTTTCTCTCCTCTTCATTCTTTCACTTTTCCTCATCATTCTCCTTATCCTCACTTCTCCCTTTTTTTTACCCTTTCCCTTCATTTCCTCTCCTCTCCTCTTCCTCCTTCCTCCTTCCTCCTTCTTAGTCTTCCTTTTTTTTCCTTTCTCATCCTCCTCTTCCCTTTCCTTACTCATCCGTTTCCTCATCACCTTCCCTCTTATGACTCCTCCCTCTCCTCACACCTCCTCTTCCTCCTCCCTCTCTCATTCTCTTCTTCCTTCCTTCCTTCCTTCCTTCCTTCCTTCCTTTCTTCCTTTCTTCCTTTCTTCCTTCCTCCCTTCCTTCCTTCCATCCTTCCTTCCTTCCTTCCTTCCTTCCATCCTTCCTTCCTTACTTCCTTCCTTCCTTCTTTCCTTCCTTCCTTCCTTCCTTCCTCCTTTTCTTCTTCCTCCCTCCCACCCGCCTCTGTTCCTTTGGAGCTCTTTTCTTCGACTCTCTTGAAGTCCGTGGCTTCACTTTATGATCTGATCTCATTTCGTCTCTTGTTTCGTCCTCTCTCTCTTTCTCCCTCTCTGTCTCTTTCTTCCTCCCCCCTCCTCTTTCTCTCTCTCTCTCTCTCTCTCTCTCTCTCTCTCTCTCTCTCTCTCTCTCTCTCTCTCTCTCTCACACACACACACACACACACACACACACACACACACACACACACACACACACACACACACACACACACACACACACACACACACACACACACACATTGCGTGCGTACCTGTGTGTGTATTTGTGTCTGTCTGCCAGTTTTTATGCCTATGTAAAAATCTGTTTGTCTGTCTGTCTGTCTCTTTGCCTGTCTATCTGATTGGCTGGATGAATGGCTGGCTGGCTGGCTGGCTTCTTGTCTGTCTGGATGGATGGCTGGCTGGTTGCCTGTCCGTCTGTTTGTCTGTCTGTTTCAGCTGCCTCTGTCCCAGTGTTTCTGTCTCACTCTGACTTTGTTTCTCTGTGTCTGAGTCTGTTTTATACTACATGTGTCTGATTCTGTGTATCTGTCTGATTCTATCTCTGTCTTTTCTGTGTCAATCTCTATATATCAATATCTGTGTGTATGTCTGCATGTGTCTATGTCTCTTTATGTCTGTCTTTCTCTGTCTCTATCTGTCTCGTAGTCTGCTATCTCGCTTGTCTCCCTCCTTTCTGTCTATTCATTCATGTCTGTCCATGTCTACCTGACTTTTTGTCTCTCCATTTATGTTTAATTACCTATCTGTCTGTATGTCTGATAGACTTTGTGTGCCAACGTGAAAGTTTGTTACCTACAAGCTTGTCTGTTCGT
>NC_134801.1:54765372-54770372 GCF_046742065.1 Oratosquilla oratoria
TATTTTATTTTTCAGGCATTTTCTTCGTTTCATATATTTTCTAATGGTATCATATAGATGAATAGGATCACCTAGCAGCAGCTAGAACAAAATCTAGATATGATGTGTTTGTGCGTATGTATTTATCTAATTGTATTTACCTAATTGTATAGACAAAATGGGTCCTCTCTTCTACTCTCTAAAAGTGTGATTCACCACCATGGTCTTGGATCACGTGTTGAACTTGTGATCGACAGCTATTTCCCTTCCGAAAGAGAGCTCAGAACTCATATATGACCGATCTTTGGATAATACTGTGACCTTACACGCACACACACACCCCAACTCCCCGCCCACGAGAGTTGGAGTGATGACCCCCAGCAAAGCAATACTGAAATTATTTCAGTCCTGGGCGGGATTCGAATCCAGAGCGTCGTAGTGGCAGTCGGGAACTCTACCACTGTGCCACACACATATACAAACACTCACACCTACGCGCGCACACACACACACACACACACACACACACACACACACACACACACACACACACACACACACACACACACACACACACACACACACACACACACTTACATACACGTGTGTGTGATTAACCATGGTCATGGATCACGTGTTGGACTCGTGATCGACAGCTATTTTCCTCCCGGAAGAGAGCTCAGAGCTCATACATGACCGATCTATAGGTAATGCTATGATCTTACACGCACACGCACACCTAACTCCCCGCCCACGAGAGTTGGAGTAACCACCCGCAGCGCAGCATTACTGAAATTATTTCATCCCTAGGCGGAATTCGAACCCGGACCGTGTGTGTGTGTGTGTGTGTGTGTGTGTGTGTGTGTGTGTGTGTGTGTGTGTGTGTGTGTGTGTGTGTGTGTGTCTGTGTGTGTGCGTATGTGTTTGTGTGTGTGTGTGTGTGTATTTGTGTTTGTGTGTGTGTGTGTGTGTGTGTGTGTGTGTGTGTGTGTGTGTGTATTCACTTGGTCTTTGGATCACGTGTTGGACTCGTGATCGACAGCTATTTCCCTCCTGGAAGAGAGCTCAGAGCTCGTAGGTCCGATCTATGGGTAATGCTATGACCTTGCACACACACACACACCCCCAACTCCCCGCCCACGAGAGTTGGAGTAACACCCCTCAGCGCTGCGATACTGATATTATTTCAGCCCCGGGCGAGAGTCGAACCCGGACCTCCGTAGTGGCAGGCCAGAGCTCTAACCATGTGTGTGTGTGTGTGTGTGTGTGTGTGTGTGTGTGTGTGTGTGTGTGTGTGTGTGTGTGTGTGTGTGTGTGTGTGTGTGTGTGTCTGTACGCGAGCATGATGCAGACAAATGTAGCATGACATGCATATATAATGAAAAAATTCCTTCGGTTTGCGAAGATAAACAAGAGTTTTTTAGTAAAAAAAAAAAAATTCAACCAAAAGCATTGGAAAAGAACGATCACAAACAGCCTTTGCTAGAAACTAAATAAACGCATTTTCTAGGTAACACATAGGAGACATGGGAATGAATGCAACATTTGCAGGTCGTGGTTGTTTTTTTCTGGGGGGGGGCATCGACTTTTGTCTCATTTGGTACAGTAATGTCGACATCAATCCTGATTATGAAGACTCAAGAGAAAACATCGAGAAACTTAGTTTCTATCTAAGTGACACGAAAATGAAAAGCAAAAAAAAAAAAAAAATATATATATAGAAATAAATGATTAAGTCTTCAATAAATCCAATGAGTTCATTGATTGCTTTGTGTATACCTCTAAGAGTATCTACAGGTGATTTTCATCAGTTAAGAAAGAGTTACTTGCAGTCACTAAACATTCGATTCTAGGCTTTTGAATCGTTGATTTCCATATTTCTGGTAAGTTTCAAATAACGATAAATAATAGATTACAAATAACAAACAAGAAGTACCAAATCAAAGAGATAGAGAATAAGTAATAGATGACAAAGAGTATACATTAAAATGAATAATGAATAGCAAATAGTGAATAATATACATCAAATAATAAATAACAAATAACAGATAATAGATAATAAATAATGAATAATAAATGATAAATAATAAATAATTATAATAAATAATGAATAATGAATAATAAATAAAAAATTATAAATAATAAATAATAAATGATAGATAATAAATAATCAATGATAAATGATAAATGATAATTAATAAATGATAAATGGTAAACGATAAATGATAGATTATAAATGATAAATGATAGATAATAGATAATAAATAATAAATAATAGATAATAGACAATGAATAATAAATAATAGATAATATATAATAAATAATAGATAATAAATAATAAATAATAAATGATAAATAGTAAATAATAAATGATAAATAATAAATAATAAATAGTAAATATTAAACAATAAATAACAAATAATAAATAATAAATATGAAATAATAAATTATATATGATAAAATATGATTGATGATAAACGATAATAAAAGATGATAAATAACAGATAATAAATAATCAATTATATATAATAGATAATAAAAATAAATCATGAATGAGAGATGATAGATCATACTTAACAAATAAATGATAAGTAATAAATTATACATAATAGATAATAAATAATGAATAATATATGATAGATAATGAACAATAAATAATAGATAATGAGTAATAAATAATATACAATACAAGAAAAAATTATGCTGGGTGATGAATAATAACAGTGAATAATAAATAATAAATGATGAAAAATACTAGATTATAGATTATAGATGATAGATAGTATATAATAAATAATAGATAAAAGGTAATAAACAATAAATAGAATATAATAATTGATGAATAATGAATGATAGATATAAATAGTAAATAATAGAGAACAAATGATAAACAATAAAGAATTAATAGCAAATAATAATAAAAAAAAAATTAAAAGCTTAGTGGGAAGGTGAGCAAGATGAGAACGAAACCTACAGCTAGACTGATTATTTATTTGTAATTTATAAAATAGGTAAATTTTGTATAATGCAATATTATTTGTCTTCTTAATTCGCGGAGGATTTCTTTAAACTAAAAAAGTTGTCTATTGACAGCCAAAAAAGTCAATAGCATAATCGTGATTCATATCTTCAAAATTACTTTACCTTCAACTGAATAAAAATGATTGACGTAATTACATACATACATACATACATACATACATACATACATACATACATACATACATACATACATATATACATACATACATACATACATACATACATACATACATACATACATACATACATACATATATATATATATATATATATATATAATATATATACATATATATATTGGCTACTAGTTAACTTATGATGTACATTTATAATGAGAATTTCATAGTTATTCATAATGAAAAACACGAAAAAATACAAATTCATATTATAATAAGAGATATACCATTCTAGTTTGGTTAAAGCCAAACGTCTTTATTGAGCTCAGAGAACCACCCCTGAGCTATAAGATAAGAAAATATTCATCAGAATCTTTTAAGTTAATTTATTAGAAAAAAATTGATTAACCAGCCAGAATTTTTGTGTGTAGTTTTTTGTTCACTCGATTATTATATCTTAGTACCTTATATAGAACAATTAAACAGAAAAATACGTGCGTTACTGTAAGAGCTAATGCATGTAAACCATCTATTCTCTAGAATTAGGAAATTCTGCAACACAAGAATACTTTTTCACCCTTATTTTTCTTTATATAACGTTAAGTTTCACATATAACCGGACTAACAAGGAGAAAAACGATACTTTCAGAGACACCAGACATCCTTCTCCTACCTCTAAACATTACGCAAATTCTCCTCGTCCTTCTCTTCTTCCTCTTCTTCCTCCTCTTTTTTCCTTCCGCCATCCCTTCTTGATTATAAGTAAAAATTTATATTCCTTGCAATGGCATAACGGTGACAATTACCTCGTTTGCAATATCCCCGACGGTAAAATAAACAGAATGTTTCGCTCCGCCGTTTCATGTTGATAGGAAGAGCTATGAAGTGATAACGTGGAAAGTCATATTAGCAGGACGAGGCCGCGGCAGATCCCGGCAATAATACATCAGGAAGGCGTTGCCATGGCGACCATACCGGGGCGATGGGGCTCAGAGCTCCTAGCCATAAGCTCCCGAGCATGAGCCTTCAGAATTCGGGCTTGAGACTCGAAATTTCAGGCTTAACACTTAAGAATTGAGACTTGAGACTTGACACTTGACACTTGAGACTTAAGACTTGAGACTTGAGACTTGAGACTTGAGACTTGAGACTTGAGACTTGAGACTTGAGACTTGAGACTAGAGACCTGAGACTTGAGATTTGAGACTTGAGACTTGAGACTTGACCTTTGAGACTTGACACTTGAGACTTAAGACTTAAGACTTGAGACTTGAGATTTGAGATTTCAGGCATAACACTTGAGATTTCAGGCTTGAGACTTCAGATTTCAGGCTTGAGACTTGAAATTTCAGGTTTAAGATATAAGACTTAAGGCTTGAAACTTGAAATTTGAGACTTGAGATTTCAGGCTTGAGATTTGAGACTTAAGACTTGAAAATCTAAGCTTGAGACTTGAAACTCAAAACTTGACATTTTGGGATTGAGATTTGAGACTTGAGACTTGAGACATGATATTCTAAGCTTGAGATCTGAGACTTGAAACTTGAGACTTGAGACTTGAGACTTAGATATACAGGAATGATATTTGAAAATTAAGGCTTGAGATCTGATGCTTAAGGTTTGAATTTTAAACCTTAAGACCTCAGGCTTGAGACTTCAGATTGTAGATTTGAGACTCGAGGATGAACAATTTATTCTTCAGGATTGAGGGCTGAGGCTTGAGACATATGGATTCAGACCTTAGAATTAAAAACACAGACTTCAGAATTGAAGCTAGAGACGTAACGCTTGAGGCTTCATCTACATAAGATGAGACCTAAGACTTGAGACATGAGACTTCAAATTTATGAAGAAGAAAAAGAA
>NC_134801.1:54792872-54797872 GCF_046742065.1 Oratosquilla oratoria
ACAATTATCCAACCCATTTTTTTCTAAATGTTCTTAATGTACCATTGCTATTATATATACACAATAACTCCTTATAAGCACTGAAATAACATAGATTTGGATGCAGTAATACAAAAACTTATTCAAAACAGCAGCAAAAGCTGCACTAAGCCTTATACTCATAGTTTCAAACTATCGAGGCCTCTTTGAAAATGTCGCACATTATCTCTTTCGCTAAGACAAACTAGATTAAATATGTTCTTTATGGCTAGTCATGATATTTTAATCACGATATGATGGGTCAAGAATATCTATGTTAATTCATTACTATTACCCACTTTACAGGTTTTGTTTTGACTGAAATTAGATCTTTTTGTTTACTTAGTGTGAAGGGCTAAGACATGGGTTGTAGTTGTAATATCTCTTTGACTTATTTCTTTTTAATAACTCTGAATATGATTGTCAGCATTACCTTCTAGAGTGAAAAGTGAATGTTGAGCAAACATTTGATCCTTGTGTAGAGTAAGGTTTACATATACATGTATATATATATATATATATATATATATATATATATATATATATATATATATATATATTTATATATATATACATATATATATATATATATACACATGTATACATATATATACATATACATATATGTATATATACATATATATCTGTATATATATATATATATATATAAACATATATATATATATATATAATATATATATATATATATGAACTGCAATGTGAACCAAACTGCTACGCTGGATGATGCTATCCCGGCTATTTCTTTCGTCTTTGTTTTGATGACAAACCTAACATAATTCTTTTTGACTGACAACCAGTTTATCTATCAAAATAAGACAACACACATTGCCAAGGTCTTAGTGTTATCTATGTCCACTTAATACGTTAAGGCATTCCAGTTTTAAGGGTATCGCTATATGGGTTTTATTAAACTGAAATTATGCTCTTCACGAAAAGAGATGAAGAGTCTATCACGATAAAGACCTTCACTATGGTGATGTATATTAGAAATAACGTAATGAAAGCGTTTCCTCGGTTTACGAAGATGATGTCACGACCCAAGAAACATCAACAAAAGAGAATCAAGCCCAACTTTGGTCTCCTTTTAAAGAAATCACAAAGTTTCCCAAAGATATTCTTATCTTCTGATGGACGAAGTGTCACTCTACCTTCCCCCATTCCCACCATCGTAGGGGGAATATGGGGGAATGGGGGGAGAACTTTCACCTTTCAACCCGTCTCAACCCTTCCCCCTTCTTCCCTCCCGCTCTTTCTTCAATCTAAAAAAAGAAAAAGAAAAAAAAAACTATCCCTCACCTTCTCCCCTCCTCCCCATTTTGATATGGGAAAGAGATATCTGAGAGTTATTCTTGTATTGAAAGTTCCAGGCTTCAACAGAATCTGCATCTTTAAGCCTTAAAGGACTTGTCTGACCTTCTGCTTACGACGACACACACACAAATACACACACACATACACATACACATACACACAAACACACACACACATACACATACACACAAACACACACACACACAAACTCACATACACATACACACACCCACACACACACAGAAAGAGAGAGAGAGAGAGAGAGAGAGAGAGAGAGAGAGAGAGAGAGAGAGAGAGAGAGAGAGAGAGAGAGAGAGAGAGAGAGAGAGAGGGAGGAAGGGAGAGTGAAGGTGACAGTGAGGGAGGGAGGGAGAGAGAGAGAGAAGGAGAGATGAGGATGTGGGAGAGGTGGGAGATAGAGAGAAGGGAAGTACGTCAGTCCATCCAACAACCAACATACGTTGAGCTATTTCCACATTGTATTAAAAAAAAATCCAGTACAATATAATATGTCATTATCTGTTATCGTTATTATACTGCATTAAAAAGTAATATTTTCCTTCCTGAAAATAAGGAAATTCTCCTATTTCGTAAAGGATTAAATCGAGTTATGCTTGACCCAATACTGATCAAGGTCACTGCAATAGTTCACCAAACTTGTTAGCATTGTAGAAAAAAAATCCTCTGTATGCAAATGATGTTCCATTTTCGCTCTCGTAATTGTGAAACAGTCGAATTATATTCTCTGTATTTCATTGTACATCACAGTTTATATAATTTGTTCTCGCTGCCGTCATGCAAAATGATTCACTTGAGATTAATAATTTCACAATTATTATCAACTTATCTATTTGTCTTGGCTATTTCCAAGTGGTTCATGTCAGTTGAAGGCTGCCTCATGATCTAAGAAAACAATTTATAGTTCATACACTGTTGCCATATCTCGGATAACCACGAGGCACTTTCTTGCCAAATCTACTACTTCACAATAACAAATACCTCGATCCGAATGCAAATGACAGGAGAACAAATTAATATCAACTTCAACCGTTACCATGACAACCCTGATAAGAACCCCCCCCCTATCTATTATCATTCCTGGCGAGTCGTCCGTACGTCTCTCCACTTACGCCTCGATTTCTCTATTTGCCCAATCCACCCACACGACCTTTGGCCATGATCACTAACGGCAGCAATTAAACCTCTCATTCTCTCGCCCACTCGTCCACTCGCCCACTCGCCCTCTCACCCTCTCGACCTCTCGCCCACTCACCCACTCGCCCTCTCACCCTCTCGCCCACTCGCCCTCTCGCCCTCTCGCCTACTCACCCTCTCGCCCTCTCTCCCACTCGCCCCCTCACCCTCTCGCCCACTCACCCACTCGCCCTCTCGCCCACTCACCCTCTCGCCCACTCGCCCTCTCGCCCACTCGCCCTCTGGCCCTCTCGCCTACTCACCCTCTCGCCTACTCACCCTCTCGACCACTCGCCCTCTCGCCCACTCGCCCACTCACCCACTCGCCCTCTCGCCCACTCGCCCTCTCGACCACTCACCCTATCGCACACTCGCCCTGTCGCCCACTCGCCCACATGACACTGAGCCCACGTCGCTTCGAGTCCTGGACTATCCGCAGTCATCCTTTCCCCCTAGTCCCCTAAACCCCTTAAAACCTCCAAGTCTTTTTGCCCCTAAACCCCTAAGCCCCCCAAGCCCCCAACCCCACTGTCCCAGAGTCTTAGAGTCCCAAACCCCCAAACCTCCAACCTCAAACCCCCAAACCCCCAAACCCCCAAACCCCAAACCCCCAAACCCCAAACCCCAAACATCCAAACCCCAGACTCCCAAACCCCAACCTCCCAAACCCCACACATCCAAACCCCCGAACCCCCAAACCCCCAACCCCAACCCCAACCCCAACCCCCAACCCCAACCCCAAACCCCAAACCCCAAACCCCCCAAACCCACAAGCACCAAGCCTCTAAGACTCCATGCACCAATGTCACCAAGCCGCCCCCCACCCAAGGCCACAAGTCCCCAACCCCCCCAAGCCCCCAAATCCCCAAGCCCGCCAATCCTAAGGTCCCAGAGTCCCATAGCCCCAAACTCACTAAGTTTCCAAGCCCCCAAGCCCCCAAGCCCCCAAGCCCCCAAACCCTGAAGCCCCCAAACCCTTAAACCTCCAAACCTTAATCCCCCCAAACTGCCAAGCCTCCAAGCCCACAAAATCCCAAGCCCCATACCCAAATGTCACCAAGCCCCCAATGTCACCAAGCCCCCAGCTCGCAAGGCCACAACCCCCTTAGCCCCCAAACCACCAAACCCCAAGCCTCTAATCCCCGAGCCCCCCAAGCCCCCAAAAACCCACAACCCGCCAAGCCTCCAAACCCCCCAAACCCCCAAGCACCCAAGCTCACAACCCCCCCCAACCCCAAGCCACCAATTCTCCAAGCCCTGAGGCTCCAATGTCACCAAGCCCCCATGTCAGAAGCACCGAAATCACAAGACCCCAAGTCCCTTAATCCCCAAAACCCGAAGCCCTCAAGCCCAAAGTCTCTAAGCACCCCAAGCTCTCAAGCCCCAAAACCCACAGGCCACCAAATCTCTAAGACCCCAAACCAGAAAGCACCCAAGCTCCCAACCAAATTAGCCTTAAGAACTCCAAGCCTCCAAGCTCCCAAGCCCAGAAAATCTCAAGCCCAGAAAATCCCAACCCCAGAAGCTCCCAAGCTCCCAAAGCTCAAGCCCCAAGTCCCCAAGCCCGCAAGCTCCCAAGTTCCCAAAGCCTAAGCAATCAAGCCCTCAATTCCCCGAGCCCCTAAGCTCCTAAGCCCCCCAAGAAGCCTGAGTCCCTCAGACCCCCAAGGCTCTAAGTCCCAAAGCTCCGAAGCCCGCATGCTTCCAAGAATTCAAGCCCCCAAGCTCCTAAGCTTTCTCAGATCGATATACTTAGTTGTTGTTTCTTAATACAAGAGTTATGCAGTGTTCCATCGTTAGTCTCTTCTTAGGCGTAATGCAAAACCTCGCTCTAAAGCTCCAGAACATAAGAACAAATTATTATTGACCTATTTCTATATAGAGTTATCTATGTATTTGTTTGTCTGTTTGTTTTTATTTATCTAATTATTTATCTGTATAAATATTTATTTATTTATTAGATAATTGTTTATTTATCAGTTTGTTTATTTATTCTTTAATTTTCTTATCAATTAATTTATCTATTTCTTTACTTGCTGTTTATTTACTTATTTGTTATTTGTTTTCTATTCCCTCACTTGTTTGTCTATTTGTTTATTCATTTGTTCATTTATTTTGGTCTTACCTTTTATATCATTTCTACACGTCTTCTTCTTCTTATTATTATTATCATCTTACTCATTTTCCTGGTTCCTTTCATTCTTTCTTTTTTCTGAACTTATTTTTTTCCATTTTATTTTTGTGTTTATCTTTCTCTTTCGTCTTCCAGTTCCTCCCTTTATTCTCCTAATTTATTATTATTATTATTATTTTCATTTCCTTCATCAGCTACCCCTTCTTCATACTTCCTCTTCTAAAGATTTTTCTTCAATTCCTTCTAATCTATTTCCTTCACATCCTTCCCCTACCCCATCTCCACCTGCTAACTCCCTCTTCTTCCTCCTCCTCCTCTTTCT
>NC_134801.1:54802872-54805372 GCF_046742065.1 Oratosquilla oratoria
ATATTTTATTTTATTCAATTCCATTATATTTTGGTTTATCTTATTTCATTTCATGCTATTTTTTATATTGGTTTCCTTTTGGTTTTATTTTGTATTATTATTATTATTATTTTTTTTTTGACGACACAACACAGAGATATCTTTATCATAACGTACTAATGAATAAACATATAATCAAACAAATAAATAAACAACTAAATAAGAAATAGATAAACTATTAGATCAGAAAAAGGTATAAGCAAATAGATAAATGAAAAAAATAGATAAATTCACAAACAAAAATATGATAGAATATAATGAAATATAGTGGAATTAAGATCATTGCATAAACAAATAAAAGAATAAACAAATCCAGTGCAATATTGTGAGGTCTTGTGAGAATAGATATGATAAATAAAAAAAACGAATCTCAGAGCTTAAGGCAGGGAAAAAGGTAGCTGGGAACGATGCACGAAGCAGCAAATTTTATATAAACACGATCTATCTCTCTCTCTCTCTCTCTCTCTCTCTCTCTCTCTCTCTCTCTCTCTCTCTCTCTCTCTCTCTCTCTCTCTCTCTCTCTCCCTCGTATTGTTTTTTAAGTTCAACGTCCTGTCACCACCCCTGACAGCCACTCTCATACATGATTATTGTCACCACCATGCTCTCCAGCAAATGTTTATATGTGATATTCCTCATACATCCTACGATGACTTCTAATCCCTTTCGTGCCGAGTGGTACTTTTATTTCTGTTATGGCTGCTGCCATTCGATTTCTTTCAGCTTAATAACGAAGGAGTTGAATTCAACCTATTTAGCAGCTAACTGACACACAAGGTATGTTGATTGTTGATTTACTTTATTTGAAGGAAACTCAACCGAATGAGATCTCGTTTTTTCATGACTCTTAGAGTATGTTAGCTGAGCGAAGTAGTTACGTAAATAATGGTATCTGAATATTTAGTTTATAGATAATTCTTGAAATACTTTCTGTCGTTTATTGTTTTTATTGTTTTTTGTAACCTGAAGAAGACAATAATAACTATAAAATGGTTGTCATCTGTTATAATGATAGCAAATGTGGTTTTAGAATACGTGTCAAGCACTTGTCTGATTTCTTTTGCAACAAAGAAAGTGTAATCCCATTACAAGGAATTAATTACTGAAGCATATAAGAAGAATGTCCCCCATCTTTTTCTCTACAGCTATGAATGTCCTCTTCACATCCTTCACACAATAATTGCCTCACTAATTCCTCTGTGGTGATGCCAGTTCATCTCCAGTGGCAACCTTTCACGAAAAAGGTCATCGTATAAGTCAGTATCTTCATATCTGGCACTTTACGTCACTCACGCACATGTGCGCTTGTTCGACATCCCGACCCTAAGACCATGTGTATTCATTCACCCACAGCCACTCGCATGGCACGATACTGTCTATAAACACAGAAGCACTGGTAAGCTACAATCCGTATCAACAACGACAATAACGAGGACTTTCAATACATAAACTCACTCTTGTTGGATGTCAGACAAATATGAAAATAAAACGTTTGCGGTCGAACAAATCACAAAGGGGAGACGGGCAGTCGGTTTTTCTGTGCTGGTCGGACCGCGAATGGACGGAAAGAAAACGATATCCTGAACTTTCCTAAAAACAAGAGAATACCTCTACAGTGGAAAAACCTCTGTTTCGTTGTGAAAAGAGACAGCGTACTCTCTTTGTCAACTTTTCTTCAAAACGAGATCATTCGTCCGTAACGAAGGGCATCCCATAACAACGTGAAGATAAATGTTCAAAGTGATATGATAAGAAAAAATATATATACATGTATATATAAACAAACAAATGGACAAAGAAAAACGTAAAAACATGAAAGTAAATAGAAAAGAAGAGAAAGAAGGTCAACAGGAAATTGATCAGAAAGATGACTTTAAAAACAATACACTACACGAATTTATATATATATACTATATATATATATATACATATATATATATATATATGTATATATATATACAAACATATACCAAAGGCTTTTTCCCCCACCATGGGGGGTAGACAAAAATAAAAAAGCATAAAAACCACTCCCACTCATTCCATTTCTTATATATTCCACTCCCCTCCACCCTCCTCCCTTCCTCTCATCTTGGCGCCTCCTGGATGACGGGTCATCCCTGTATCCTGTCCACTACCCTAGGTCAGAAGCAGTGTTGCAAGACACAGCCCATCCACAGCAAGGCCGCTTCATAAATTCGGCGAACCTCCTCTCCGTCCCCCCTATGCAGAAAAGAAGACGGGGAGAAATTCCTTCGGGCTGCGTCAAATTTTTCTCATACATACTTCCTCACCCCCCATCACCCACCCACTCCATCTCATGCATCACAGCATCATCTATACACAACCCCTCTCCATTCACCCCTATCTTCTGTCCTCTCCCGTCCTTCTTCAACAGACATTCCCCTCTTTCGTAATGTCCCTTTCACCCCATCCATCCATCTCATCCTAGGACGCCCCCTCA
>NC_134801.1:54845372-54850372 GCF_046742065.1 Oratosquilla oratoria
TCTTCTTCTTCTGCTGCTGCTACTGCTCCTCCTCCTCCTCCTGCTGCTGCTGCGGCTACCTCCTCCTCCTCCTCCTCCTCCTCCTCCTCCTCCTCCTGTTGCTGCGGCTCCTGTTGCTGCTGCTGCTGCTGCTGCTCTTCCTCCTCCTCCTCCTGTTGCTGCTCTAACTGCTGCTCCTGCTGCTGCTGTTCCTCCTCCTCCTACTGCTGCTGCTGCTCCTACTGCTACTCCTCTACCTCCTCCTCTTCCTCCTCCTCTCCTTTGGATCCAATTAGCGCCCATATACCGCTGGCAGGACGTCTAATTGTCCGCCACGGTCCAGGAGGAGCACTTGGCCTGTCTGCACTACGGACAAGTAGATCGAGGAAGGCGCTCGGAGGCCACGTGACCACCGAAGTCCCAGAAGGAACCTCGATCCCATTGCGGAGGGCTTCGGGTTCCAGATCGGGAGTTTGTGTACTCTGTTGCCAATTTGGTTCCCACGTGCGTCTGAATGAAATAGACCTGTGAGTTCGTGGGGGTAATAGGATAAGTGGTGCCATTAGGTCGAGAGGGAGAGGGGGGGAAGGGAGAGAGAGAGAGAGAGAGAGAGAGAGAGAGAGAGAGAGTTGGGGAGGGAGAGAGATAGAGAAAGAGAGTGGAGAGGGAGAGAGGGAGGGTCGATAGGAAGGGAGAGAGAGAGAGAGAGAGAGAGAGAGAGAGAAGTGGAAGAAAAGAGAGTGTTGGGAGGGCAGGGAAGTCTGAAATAGAAAGAGAGAGACATGGGAGGGGAGGTAGAGAGAAAGAGAGAAAGGTAAAGAGAGAATGGAGAGGGACAGAGAGAGAGAGAGAGAGAGAGAGAGAGAGAGAGAGAGAGAGAGAGAGAGAGAGAGAGAAATAGAGATTTTTTTTTCCATTTTCACTTATTGTACTTTTATCTCACTGCTTCTACCACGACATTCTTATTTGATATTTTTATTACTATTATTGTTTTTATTTTTCTGATCTTGTACTTCGTTCTTCCCTTCTGGGTAACCGCAATAACATTCTCCTCTTTGTACAATTTGTGTTCTTGGGGGAAGGAAAAAGTCTGTAATTAGGACACCATTATCTCGTTCCTTTCCTTTTCGTCTTCTTTTCTTTTCATATCGTCCAATTTATACCAAATATTATTTCCATCTGTGAATGAAACCATTTGGATGACCATTGTAAATTAATGTGATTATATCTAAGGGTGGAGACTAATATGATACTTTTTTCTGGCTCGCGTCTTTTTATTTATTTATTCATTTATTTATCTATTTATTCAATTATTATTTTAATTCAACCTATCTTGTTATGGGCCTAAAAATCTTCTGTCAGCAGATTCTGTCCTTTTTATTCATTGTAATATTGTGTTTATGTATGTACTGTATGTGTATATGAATGCATGTAGCTATGTTGGGTATACATGCATGTATGTATGTACGTTTGTAAGTGCGTAAGTATGTATGTACGTATGTATGTATGTATGTATGTATTTATGTACTTATGCATATGTGTATGTATGTATGTATGTATGTATGAATGCATGTAGTATGTATGGCATCTGTTTATGCATGTGCGCATTTATGCACGTATGTATTCATGTGTGTGTATATGTGTGTATGTATGTACATCAGTATATATTTATGTCCACATGAATACATATTATGTCATCCACTCTTTTCTTGAATCACATGCTATACTCGTGATCAAGTTAACATACCCCTGAAAGAGAGCTCATAGATCGTATAATCCAATCTCTGAATACTACTGACACTTAACACACACACACACACACACACGCGCGCACGCACACACACACGCACACACACACACAAACACATAATACAATTTCATTATTCAAAGGGAAAAGTAATAGCTCGCAGTATAATAAAACTTTTATACCCTGATTGAGTCGTGACCTAGGATATTTTCTGTAGCATGACTCGACGCTGATCACTGCACAATGTTTATATACATCCCATAATGTATATATATATGTATATATATATATAGATATATATATATATAATATATATATATATATATATATATATGTATATGTATATATATATATGTATACATATATTTATACATATATATTTATATATATATGTATATATATATATATATAGAGAGAGAGAGAGAGAGAGAGAGAGAGAGAGAGAGAGAGAGAGAGAGAGAGAGAGAGAGAGAGAGAGAGAGAGAGATAGAGATGTGTATGTATGTTTGTATGTGTGCGTACGTGCGTGCATGCATTTAGTTGTATGCATAGGAGTGAATCCACGAGCATACTTGTGGCCTTGTGTGAACTCGTACGTGTGTTTGCAGACACCACTTCTCTTCCTGAACGGTCTCCGACATTTCTAGCGACGCGTTCCCTATTCCCCCCGTAATTCCCGCGGATATTATTATTATTATTGTTTCATTCATTCGCGTCTGTCCGGTGTCAACAGGCTGTGTTTATTCTTGGTTATGCGTTGCTTCGCGTTTCCAGGAAACGCCGAAGATGGCCAAGTGGTCCTCTTAAGACCGTGATGAACAATTAGACGTTCTGCGAGCGACATATGGTCGCTAATTGGACCCAAAGACGTGTAGAAGGAGGAGACAAGGAAGCAGGAAGAAGAAAAAATGAGAGGAATAAAGGGAAGGGGGGAGGGAGAGAAAATAAGGCGTAAGAGGAACAAGAGGAGATAGTTAAGGGATGAAAATAGTGGAAGGAGGAAGAAGAATTGGAACTAAAGTTGAGTAGAAGGAAGAGAATAGAGAGTAGAAAGATAAACAATGAGATGAAGAAAGGAGGAGGGGGAAAGAAGTAGGAGTAAGGACAGGAGGAAAAGGAGGAAGAAATGATGGAGAAAAAAGAGTAAGGGGAGAGAGGGAAGCAAGAGGAAGGGAAAGAGAACAAGGAGGAAGGAGACAAAGAAGAGAAAATGGAGAAGAGAGAGAAGGAGGAATAGGACGAGCATGAAGATGAAAGGGAGCGAGGGGAGGAGTAAAAGGGGGAGGGGGAAGAGGGAAGGAGAAAGAGATGAAGAGGAGGAGGTGGAGGAGGAGGAGGAGGAGGGAGGAGGTGGAGGAGGAGGAGGAGGAGGAGGAAGGCAAATAGGAAAAGAAGTTTGTTAGTGAAAGAGGAAGAAAATGAAGAAATAGGAAGAAGGAGGAAGAGGAATTGAAAAGAGAGAAGAAATAGAAAAAATCTAGATACTTCTATTCAGCATTTTGGCAGACATTAAAGTTTCTATTCTTGTTACGTCTATGTACATTTAATTTAGATAAGTGTTGGTTGAAGAGGATGTTTTGATAATTTTTTTATCGTGTTACTTGAGTTTGCGTCATAGTTTTAAATTCCTCCTTGACCTAAACGAAAAAAAAGAGATTTATATAAAAAGTAATTAACTGAGCTACAAGAGATCAAGTGAGGGTGATTACGATAAGTTAGATTAGGTTGAATTAGGTCAGGTTTGTTCATAACTCCATGTAAAAACATTGAAAATAATTGACATTAAGATCCTAGATCCTACCAACTTTCTCATCTCTCATTAACTAGAAAACAGTCTTCTATTGGATTTTTGTTTCTGATTGGTTATAATATCTGTATGTAAATACGAGTATAGTTTCATATACTTTGGCTTGACGTTCTGCGTATTCGAAATAAACCCAACTTGTTAACCGAAAAATTATTATCATTTTGAAAAAAAAAATCTTTAATGTAATGTTACATTATAGATACTACTGCACCAAATACCACACTATTTTATTTAATTGAGAAACAGTAGATAGAACCATTTTCCTAAGTCAAAAACCTCTTTATATTTCCTCTCCGGTTTGACCCAGCTAAGCCATGGTGAGTCAAATCATCTGGCGTTCATACCAAAACCTACCCAATAGGAATCTAATTAGACGAAGAGCCTACGCCTAGAGGCGCTAAGTATCTACGGCCAAAGCACACCTTTGCCCAATTAAACTGGGCAAATTTAGACTTAAGAAGGAAACAGGCATGAATAAGCTTACTAATAGGGTGGTCAACGAATGGAATAGAATGAGTAACCATGTACTGAGCGCTCAAACTATCAGTTGTTTAAAGAAACTGTTAGATAACTTTATGGATGAGGATCACAGGTGGTAATAGACATGGAACTGCCTAGTGTAGGCCTTATGGTCTCTTGCAGTCTTATTCTTATGTTTTTGTGGCAGGTAATAAACAGTCACTGATGAGAATCGGAGAGGAGTGCGAGATTCGAACCCACAGCTAAGCTAATGCGAGAACAACACGCTTCCAATTACGCCACCAGTTCACTACCCAGTAGGAGATTATCTTATGAGAATTTAAATGAATCCAGGAAATATATCTCTGAATTAACTTCATCTTTATACACATGAAGATCCATTGATGGCCACTTGCCCTAGCTATCCTTACACAAAGTGCCTAGACTTCTGGCGTAGGAAAAGGATCAAATCTTATTTAAAGGGGGAAAAGTTGATGGAATTAGATAGTACATTAAGCAGTTGTTCAACACGATATATGGAATGGATTTCACATGTTCTAACAAATGTCCCTTTGAAAGGTTTAGCTGGTGTCATTATGCATTTGTATAATGTACTTCCGTGTACGACATATGTAAGATTAATATGTACATACTATTGACGTTATAGAAATACACACATATCAGTATATGCAATTTTCATTTGATATACATTTTGTATTTCATACACAGCATCCATTGATTTTTGTGTAATTATATGTTGATATATATTTTTACAAATATGTATAGACATATATCTTAACATAGATACACATACACACACACACACACACACACACACACACACACACACACACACACACACACACACACACACACTCACACACATACACACGCACATACACACGCACACACACACACACACACACACACACACACACACACACACACACACACACACACACACACACACACACACACACACACACACACACACACACATAACACACA
>NC_134801.1:54855372-54857327 GCF_046742065.1 Oratosquilla oratoria
CTTCTTCTTCTTCTTCTTCTTCTTTTCTTTTCTTCTTCTTCTTCTTCTTCTTCTTCTTCTTCTTCTTCTTCTTCTTCTTCTTCTTCTTCTTCTTCTTCTTCTTCTTCTTCTTCTTCTTCTTCTTCTCCTTCTCCTTCTCCTCCTTCTCCTTCTCCTTCTCCTTCTCCTCCTCCTCCTCTTCCTCCTCCTCCTCCTTCTCCCTCTCCTACTTTTACTTTTACTGCTTCTTCTCCCTCTCCTACTCCTACTTTTACTACGACTCCTCCTTCTACTTCTTCTCCTTCTCCTCCTTCTCCTCCTCCTCTTTTCCCTTCTCCTTCTCCTCCTCCTTCTCGTTCTCCTCATTCTCCTCCTCCATTTCCTTCTCCTCCTCCTCCTCCTCCTCCTCTTTCTCCTTTTACTTCTACTTTATCTATTTATTATTTGTTTATTTATTTACTTATTTGATTTGATTGATTAGGCCCTTATTTATTCTATTTTATTTATTTACTTATTTACTTATTTACTTATTTATTCATTTATTTATCTATTTACCTATTTACTTATTTATTGATTTGTCTATTATCTATCAAATAATTTATTTAGTTATCTATCTATTCATTTATTTATTGAAAAGTTTATTCAATTTATTCATTTATCTATTCATTTATCTATATTTATTTATCTATTTATTTATTTACTAATTCATTTATTCATTTATTCATTTGTTCAGATCGGTAAGCTGTGCAACTTTTTTCACCAGCCGTCTTATAATTATTTATTTTTTCTTGAGTGATAGCTTTCGACGATCACTATGAAGTCTATTGGTCAAAAAATAAATTGATAAATAAATGTAGGTAGATTTCCAATGAAATGGAAAGAACAGTAACCACTGACCCACTTTCCAGGTGTATCCACATAGCTACTCCAATGCAACTTCAATCAGATTACTTAAGCTTCCCTAGAAAATGAGATGCCGTGAATTACTTTAATGTAATTAACATTACTGCCGCCATATGATCTTATTCATCCAAGCATGGGACCCAAATCGTGAACAGGGTCCTCGCCGGTCGTGACCCCTGTCTGCCTGTGGTTTGGTATTCGTCTTATGAATTAAATCATCTCGGTTGACCAAATAAAATATATAAAGTGTGACATCATGCTAAAGAGGTTAAACTCATTTCGCTTAACCTGTTCCCGTGAAATAGGTTAACCTAATAGCTTAGTCAAGCACATGGCAACACCACCTCTTACGACTCTCTTTGTTGACTTTGTCACAAGCGAATATTTCTTAATTCAGTTTGAGGGAGAGCAAGATTACCTTGAGACTTGAGGTCCTTACTGAATAAAATCACCTGTTTCTAGACAGAATAATTTTTTTAGACAGTATGTAGGTCCTATTGCCTTTTAAAAGGTTCCTCACAGCCCCTCAGCTGAGTGAAATAGCTGGGCGATACGTAGAATAAACATCCAGGTCAAATTAGGTGCTCAAACGAATAATGGAGATAAATGAGATCTTTTGTTGCCACCGAGCCGATTAAAATCGTTGGCTGTAGATCGTGAGCTTGCTAGTCGGGTTATATACTCAATATGATGACCATATAAGGGAAAAACTCTTTAGTCGAAATATTTATATGAATAAATGAATTAATAAATAGATGAATTGATTAGTAAATATATAAGGAAAATCTCTAGTCGAAATATTTATATACATAAATAAATTAATAGGCAAATAAATTAGTAAATACATAAATGAATGGGCAAATAGATCAATATAGATAAAAAATTAAATGTAAAGATGTGGAAATAAATTAATATAGAGATAATTAGATAAATGAATAGAAAAATAAAAACAAATATATACGATGACTTCCTCTAGACAAAATGGGTTCATAATTGATTGATGATATTTTATTTCTGAATTTTCATTTGCTGTGTCACAAAATTTTATACAAAGAAATACAACGGAAAAACAA
>NC_134801.1:54857827-54862827 GCF_046742065.1 Oratosquilla oratoria
CTCGGGAACCAGTAGCGTTTCGAGTTCGGAGAGATTTTTACCTCCAGTAGCCGAGTGGTTTAAGGCACTGTCTCGGTAGCCTCTTGGCCTCAGAGCGGTAGGTTCAAGTTCTATGCGTGACGGCCATAAGAACTATCTGATATGTATATATATATATATATATATATATATATATATATATATATATACATATATATATACATATATATTATATATATATACATATGTATATACATACACGCACACACACACACACACACACACACACACACACACACACACACACACACACACACACACACACATATATATATATGTATATATATATATATATATATACATTTTTCACCTAGTTTGATATTTGCCAACATGTTTTATTTTTTAACAAACAAATTCACCAAATTGCTAGTTGATAAATTATCCACGTTTTTTCAACAATATATCTTGATCAAGCGAAGATAGACGATGGATCAACATTTTATATTTATGAAAATAGATCATAAACTGAATGGTAGGAAAAAGGATATATAACATAGTAATGAGCTCTTTCAATTAATTGAACTTATTATTTTTCTTATAAGAAGTAATTTCTCTTGTCTTGATTTGAAATTATCTCGAACATGCGGGCGATCAAGGTGACTTTGTCATTGTGGGGTATTTGATTCTGTTTACCACTGGAAGATTCAGGAGTGAAAGAATTCTGGCTATATTAACCAAATTGAATAATAAAAAATAAGAATAGAGATAGACTAGTAGCCAATCAAATAAACAAGGAAGTGATAATAAATGTATAAATAAAATAATAAATGGATAAATAAATAAACAAAGATATGAATAAGTAAATGCCTAGATAAGTGAATAGATAAACAGATCAATATATACATGAATAACAGATACATGAATGAATATGTGTATGAATAAATAAATAGATGAATAGATGAATATTCAACCAAATGAATAAATAATTAAATAAAGTTACGAAGGATACAGAATGGAAGTTTGTCTACAAGCGAGAAGAAATAAGAGACAAAGAAGATAGAGATAAGCCGAGCGAGACGAATAAGGTCTTAAGTGAGCGTAAAGGTGTCGGCACACTAGGCATTTCTCATTAGCATGCTACTTGCTTTTGCTATTCCGTTTGAACAGAACTTCGGTTACGATCTTTTGTTTGTCAAATTTCCTTGTGTCAAATTACTTTTGTGTCATTGAGGGAGAAGCTGAATTACGAACTAAGGGAAGTTAAATCTAGAATACGAATGTTAGACTCATTGTTGAAACGTCCTTACAGATATCTAGGATAATATAATGGAAATAGTTTCTACTCAAACGAACTAGCAAATGCAAGTAGCATGCTAGCCTAGTATGCTGACATCTCGACACGGAGCCAGAAAGGTGTAAGATTAGGGTAAGGAAACAGAACATGGATAGTGGATGATAATCAGAGAAAGAAAATGGAGACAGGAATAGAGAATAATTCTATAGTTGCTTAGTAATCCGAATCTTAGAAGAATAAATAGCAAAGATTGTACACTTATTGTTGTTGTGTAATATGTAATTATATTTTGACAGTCATGGATATAACCTTGTTCCTATATATACTGTACCTTCTATCAAATTATTGAGAGTATATATATATATATATATATATATGTATATATATATATATTATATATAATATATATATACATATATGTATATATGTTAATATATATTTGCAGAAACCACTTGGAAAACAAAAGAAATGAATACCGTACCCGGCACAAAGGTATACCAAACACATGACCAAAGGTCACAATATGTACATGGTGGTAGAGGAACTTGGAAAGGTCCAATTTTGAATGTTACCCGATTCCAGAAGACAATACATACAATCTTTTTTAATAATAAAACTATCTAACTTATACAAAACTTAAAGTTTAAATTCATATTATTTTCAAAACTATTATTAATGTGAACATGATTCACATTATGCCCCCCCCCCCCCCCCCCCATTATACATTCTTCCTTTTCTACAATATGTATGACATGATGTATTAACTTTTGTGTTTTGCCAGTCAAGAGCTCTTTTTGGTGGACGAATAAGTTCACTTGACATTTGACCCGTTCTTAATGTTATATTTATGTTGACTTAATCCGTTTTGTTTTTAAATTCTTTTCCTGTTTTGGCCTATGTACTTAGGCCAAACAGCTAAAAATAAATAAAAAAAACGGGGTTCGCACTACGTTTCTTAATTTAACCAGTGTTTTTTTCTTCTGCTATATTTATATTCACGTGTTCACTTGTGAAATACTGCAAGTATATAATATATATATGTATATATATATAAATGTATATACATATATGTATATATGTATTACATGTATATATATATAAACATATATACATATGCATATATATACATACATATATATATATATATATACATATATATATATATATACATATATATATATGTATATATATATGCATATATATACATATACATATATATACATATGCATATATATATATGTATATGCATATATATATTATATATATATATATGTATATATATGCATATATATATATGTATATATATAAATATATATATATATATATATATATATATATATATGCATATATATACTGTATATATATAATATGTATATATGTATATATATATACATTTATATCTATTTGTTTATATATATATATATATATGTATATATATATATATGTATATATATGCATATATATATGTATATATATATGTATATATATGCATATATATGTATATATATATGTATAAATATGTATATATATGCATATATATGCATATATATGTATATATATATATATATATGCTACATATATACATATATACATATATACATATTATATATATACATATATATGCATATATATATATATATATATACATATATATATATGCATATATATACATATATATATGCATATATATACATATATATATATGCATATATATACATACATATATATAAGCATATATATATATATATATATTTATATATATATATATGCATATATATACATACATATATATATATATATGTATATGTATATATATATGTATATATACATATATAGATATATATGTATATATATACATATATACATATTACATATACATACAGTATATATATGCATATATATATATATATATATGTATAATATACAATATGCATATATATGTATATATATATATATATAATATATATATATATATATATACATACATATACAAATACATAATATATACATATAAATGTACATATATATACATATGAATATACATATACTCGTATATACATATGTATATATATAGATATATATATATATATATATATATATATATATATATATATATATATGGTGAGGTGGCAAAATGAAAAGTCAAGGCTAGAGTATGGAGCTTTATTCATACTAGACGTTTCGACCTCTTGGGCCTTCCTCAGTGGACAGTATATATATATATATATATATAAAATATATATATATATATATATAGATATATATATATATATATATATATATAGATATATTATACATATATATATATATATATATATATATATATATATATATACATAATATATATACATACATACAATACATATATATATATATATATATATTTATATATATGTATATATATACATAAATATACATACATACATACATAAATATACATATATCTATACATACATATGCATATATATATACATATATACATATATATATATATATATATATATACATATATATGCATACATGAATATACATATACATACACACATATATATATATGCATATATATACATATATAAATGCATATATATATATATATATATATATATATATATATATAATATATATATATACATATATATATGCATATATATATATAAATATATATATAATATATAAATATATATATATGCATAAATATACATATATATACACACATATATATATGCATATATATACATATATATATACATATGCATATATTATATATATATGCATATATATAATATATGTACATACATATGCATATATAAACATATATATAAATGGCATATATATATATATATATATATAATAAATGCATATATATATACTATATAATAAATGCATATATATATACATATATATATATGCATAAATATATATATATATAATATATATGTATATATATATATTTATATATATATATTTATATGTATATAAATACCTATATGCATATATATATATATATATATATATACATATATATATATATATATATGTATACATATATATATATATATATATATATATATATATATAGTTTAAATACAACTTTGATGAAAAGAAGCAAAATAAAAAGAATTCTAGACAATTAATACTGAAGAGCTATACCGACGAAATAGCAGTGTGTACAATAGTCCAAAACATAGGCTGTAGATAAGACCTTTTAAAGGAAAGAAGAATGATGCCGTCCAAATTATTTCTAATTTCTATTTGTTTATGTCGCTTACGAAAAAGTCTCAAGTTTTACACACACACAACTTCATCAGATCTCATAATGAAACTATATAATAAAAGCCCTCTTATTGGTCTACAGAGTTATGAAACATTAATGAAAAAAACAGTAATACCAAAGCGGACGGGGGATAATATTTCATTCCACATCGTGCATGGACATATGACTCGGGCCAATTAGCGATGAGAGTTCAAATATGAATAGAGAAAATAACGGATTTAACGGTCGCCCGGCTGAAAAACGAGACGGAAGGGAAGGAAAATATTCCCTTGCAAATATGATAACGCCACGCAAAGGGACAATTAAAACGATGGAAGCAAATGCTTCGTGGACCTTCCGTCCTACAGGGAAGTCGTTATTGCAGCTAAAGAGGCCAAATAAACACGACTGGTGAAATGTATAAGGACGATGAGGATGCAAACAAATTAAAGCCGATAAAGCCGAGGCCACAAG
>NC_134801.1:54867827-54870327 GCF_046742065.1 Oratosquilla oratoria
CTCCTCCTCCTCCTCCTCCTCCTCCTCCTCCTCCTCCTCCTCCTCCTCCCCCTCCTCCACCTCCTCCTCCTCCTCCTCCTCCTCCTCCTTCTCCTTCCTCCTCATTCTTTTTCTCCTCCTTCTCCTTGTCCTTCTCCTCCTCCTCCTCCTCCCCCTCCTCCTCCTCCCCCTCCTCTACCTCCTCCTACCTCTCCTCCTCCTCCTCCTCCTCCTCATTCTTTTTCTCCTTCTTCTCCTTGTCCTTCTCCCCTTCCTCCTCCTCCTCCCCTCCTCCCCTCCTCCACCTCCTCCCCCTCCTCTACCTCCTCCTACCTCTCCTCCTCCTCATCCTCCTCCTCCTCCTCCTCTTCTCCTTCTTCTTCTTATCCTTATCCTTATCCTTATCCTTATCCTTATCCTTATCCTTTTTCTTCGTCATCGTCTTTTATTCACTAACCACTACTCAGTTCCGTACAGTGTCATTATATTCCTTATACTGTCTAATATCTTTATCATTGTATGTACGTTAGTCCTATCTTGCAACACTTTTTTGAGCTCTCGTTTCCTGTCTTGCAATGTGTCAACCTAATTGCGTCAATCTAACCCATTTTGTATCCATAATCAATTCTAGCCACCGATATACGAACGCTGTCATATCTTTCATTCTATTATTTGTATGACATTACGTGTCGGAGTTAATCTAACCTATTCTCATCATCAATTCTATCCACTGGTACCTGAAAGCTGTCATCTCACTTATTCCATTACTTTCTGACTCTGACTCAGTGGTTATAATGTCATACTTATTTTAGTCCTCACCTGGCTACTCTTCTTT
Organism: Oratosquilla oratoria; assembly: GCF_046742065.1. NCBI lineage: Eukaryota > Metazoa > Arthropoda > Malacostraca > Stomatopoda > Squillidae > Oratosquilla > Oratosquilla oratoria. The sequence goes on from NC_134801.1 coordinate 54,868,642, forward strand.
AGAAGAAAAAAATCTTGAAATTAATTGTTCCTGTATTCTCCCCCCAAAATTCTGTCCTTCCCACATTGCATTTTTTTTTCCCAAAATCAGACTATTTTTTTTATCCAGTAATACTATTCTCACTAAACCACGATCACAGCCAACCAGAAGCCACTTTTTCCTTTCATTCTATCCTCATTTCGTCTCAGAAACTACATTTATTTCTGATCCAGCCCCCTAACCCTTATGTCTGAAAAATCACATTCACTCCTCAACCTACCAACCTCTCTCGGAAGCTAACATACACCCACCCCACCCCACCACTACCCCCACCCCAGAAATCAATGGTTGTGTACTTTTAGCAGACGTTTGTTGAAGATGTGTGAAAAGTATGTTTGTTTGATAACTGCAATAATGGAAATTTATTAATGTAAAATCGAATACAGTAACAAAACAAATTAATTTTGTTTAAAAATTTCTATTGCTATGCGATGCTAAATAAAGTATGCAATACGAACTTTAAACAAACTTTCGACAAACTTCGGAAGAAAAAGTACTATTTTGTCTCAAGTATAAAGAAAATGCCTAAATCTATATAAACAGCGTTCTCTATGTATGATCTATGTGAATATATATTTATAACATCCTAAAGAAAAACTCCGTTTCATCACATTCTTCAAAGAAACTTTAATATGTGACAACCTTTCAACAACCGTCCTAAAACTATATAGACAGCGTTCTTTATGTATGATCTATGTGAATATATATTTGAAATATCCTAAAGAAAACCACCGTTTCATCACATATTTCAAAGAAACTTTAGTATGTGACAGCTTTTCAACAACCGTTCTAAAACTATATAGACAGCGTTCTTTATGTAGGATCTATGTGAATATATATTTGAAACATCCTAAAGAAAAACCCCGTTTCATCATATACTTCAAAGAAACTTTAGTATGTGACAACCTTTCAACAACCGTCCTAAAACTATATAGACAGCGTTCTTTATGTATGATCTATGTGAATATATATTTGAAACATCCTAAAGAAAAACACCGTTTCATCACATACTTCAAAGAAACTTTAACATGTGACAACCTTTCAACAACCGTCCTAAAACTATATAGAAAGCGTTCTTTATGTATGATCTTTGTAAATATATATTTGAAACATCCTAAAGAAAACCCCGTTTCTTCACATATTTCAAAGAAACTTTAATATGTGGCAACCTTTCAACAAACGTTGTAAAACTATATAGACAGCGTTCTTTATGTATGATCTTTGTGAATATATATTTGAAACATCCTAAAGAAAAGCCCTGTTTTATCACATACTTCAAAGAAACTTTAATACGTGACAACCTTTCAACAACCGTCCTAAAACTATATAGACAGCGTTCTTTATGTATGATCTATGTGAATATATATTTGGAACATCCTAAAGGAAAACCCAGTTTCATCACGTACTACAAAGAAACTTTAATACGTGACAACCTTTCAACAACCGTTAGTATAAAATTTGCTTTCGGCGGGGGAGGGGGGAGGATGATTCACGCCTCGTTTCCTGTCCCCCGTCTCATTGGAATGAACCCATTCGGTTTTCACCAGAACAAAGCATGTGGGCAGTGCCACTATTGTGGGGACGGGATGAGGTGGCACCATTATCAGTGTCACCTACTCCGCTTGAGCCATCTATCACCCGAAGTCA
>NC_134801.1:54900327-54905327 GCF_046742065.1 Oratosquilla oratoria
AAATATATATATATATATATATACATATTTATACATATATTTATATATATATATATATATATGTATATATTTATGTACTATATATATATATGCTTATATATTCATTTATATATATGTATATATAATATATATATATACATATTATATATATATATATATATATATATGTATATATATATGTATATATACATATATATATATTTATATAAATATATATATATATATATATATGTATATGTATATATATGTATATGTATATATATGTATTTGTATATATATGTATATGTATATATATGTATATGTATATATATATATATATATATATATATATTTATCTATGTATATATATGTATGTATATTTAAACTATATATTTATCTATATGTATATATATATATATATATGTATATATATATAATATATATATATACATATATACATATATATATATACATACATATATATATATATATATATATATATATATATATATATGAATATATATTATATATATATGCATATATATATATATATACATATACATATATATACATATACATATATATAAATATACATATATACATAAATATATATATGTATATATATATATGTATATAAATGTATATATATATGTATATATATATGTATGTACATGTATATATATGTATGTATATGTATATATGTATATGTATATATATATGTATGTATAAATATATGTATATACATATATGTATATATATGTATATGTATATATATATATACCGCACCCACCTAACCCTCCCCCCAACCCCCCAACCCCCTTACCCTTGACCTCTGAGGTCCTTATTGTCTGTTCCTCCCCCCCCCCGTGGTCTGACCTGATCTTAGGTATATATACTTCTGTCATTCCCAGCTCTGTCACACCCTTCCTTCTCTTTAAATACGTAAGTCTCCGTATTTATTTTTATAAATTTGTCACCTTTATTATAACTGTTACCATGTAATTTTTGTTATTTCAGTTGTGTCTTGATATTGTCTAGTACCTTTATTGTCACCATGTAATTTTTTTTATATCAGTTACATCTTGTTATTGTCTAGTACCTTTACTTTTACCATGTAATTTTTGTTATTTCAGTTATATCTTGATAATGTCTTGTTTAAGACGAAACTTTGATATCAAATAAGAACAAATAGAAGAATATAGAGACCTAGTTTCAATCCACCCAGTCAATGGAAAATTTCTCATCAGGAAAATCGAGAATACGAAGAAAAGACTGAACAACTACAACAATGCTGTCGTTTTTAACTCCACGTGTATTACTGAGAACCTGCTCCCCCCTTTACTAATATATATATATATATATATATATATATATATATATATATATATATATGTATATATATATATATATGTATATATATGTATATATATGTATATATATATATATATGTATATGTATATATATGTATATGTATATATGTAAATATGTATATATGTATATATATATAGATATATATATATATATATATATATATATATATATATATATATATATATATATATATACTAGCCAATTACCCGCACGTTGCTGCGAGTTCCCGAATAATCCCTAACCTAACTATACCATACCTAACTTTAACACTTAACCCTAACCAAAATATTTTTAAATGAAATATAGCTTTAAACACTCCTCTTCCCAGATGTGCGCTCCCCTATCCGAAGATTGGGAAACCCTAGTTTGAAAATACATGCATACACAAACATAAATATCATGTACACATACTTTTGCGTGCGTGTGTGAGTGTGTGTGTGGATTGATAATAAATGCCTATAGCTAAAAGGTGAAGAAATGTATCTACTTTATTTATCTTCAGAATATATATGGTTATAGTTTATTTTTTTTAACCTAGGAAGAGTTTGTGAAGAATAAATTTCCGCCGCACTAAAATTAAATGAAAATAAGCAATGTTTCAACATTTCGTAAAATTATACAATCATTTTACATTTGCATGATTTTCTCTTGCAAAAGCTATCATGATTTGTGGCAACATTAATTTCACAATGTAAATAATATTCATGAACACATACAATGGTTGTCTAATTATATTGATTCTTATGTTACAAAAATAATAACTTATGGGGAGACTACAGTAGTCGCGTATTTCCTCACCATATGCCATCTAACTTTAACCCCTAACCCTAACCAAAATATCTTTTTAATTTGATATAGCTTTAGATACTCCCCCTCCCAGGTGTGCACCCCCCTCCCCGAAGTTGGGAAACCCTAGTGTGAAAATACATGCATACACAAACACAAATATCATGTGTACACATTCTTTGGGTGCGTGTGTATGTGCATGTGTGTGTGTGTGTGTGTGTGTGTGTGTGTGTGTGTGTGTGTGTGTGTGTGTGTGTGTGTGCATGTGTGTGTGTATGTGTGGATTGACAAATGTCTATAGCTGAAAGGTGAAAAAATGTATCTAGTTTATTCATCTTCAGAATATATATAGTTATAAAGGTTATCTGCAAAAACGTAGGAGTTTGTGAATGAACTATTTCCTCCCGCACAAAAATCAAATGAAAGCAACCAATATTTCAACATTTGGTAAAATTATACAATCATTTTCCATAACATGCTTTCTTCTTACAAAAGCTATCATGGTTTGTGGCAACATTAATTTCACAAATGTAAATAATATTTGTGGATACATACAATGGTTTGATTAATCATATTGATTCTTTAGTCAGAAAAAAATACTACGCGACTTCAGGGGATACTACATAAACCTCCTAACTTTAACCTTAACCCTAACCAAATTATTTTTTCGAAATGAAATATAGTTATCCAAGTAACTGGAGTGATAAGGTATCAGAATATATATGGTTATGGGGGTCTATCTCTAAAACCCTAGGTGGAGTTTGTGTACATACAAACAAACAAATAAACAGATAGAGGCTACTACTTTATAATATATTTATATATACATATATACATATACATATGTATGTGTATATATATGTATATACATTTATATATGTATATGTATATATATATTATATATATGTATACATATATATATGTATGTATATATATGTATATATATATATATAACTATATACATATATGTATATATATATATATAACTATATACATATATGTATATATATATGTATATATATATATATATTTAGATATATATATGTATATATATATATATACATATATATATGTTCATATATATATATATATTTAGATATATATATGTATATATATATATATACATATATATATGTTCATATATATATATATATATATGCATATATACATATACATACACACGAGATGGCATATTTGGGCCCAGATACTGGAACCGGATCTGATTCAACGTCCGGTATATGACTGGTACGGACACAGTAGAATGTCAGCTCGAGTTTTGTCTTTTTTGTTTTTTATTTGTAGCTCAAATTCTAGTTTTCATGCCAGGTAATTGACCAATTTATCCGTCAATATACTTTTCAGTTTTTGTCGATGGAATTCAGCGTGACCACGGCTGAATGTCAGTGTCCTCTTGTCTCCAACCCAAACTCCTCTCACTCCACTACAACCACTCCCTCACGCTATATCAGACTCCCCGAGAGGCTATTGACTGCCTGAAGTCTTATGTAGCCAGTATTTTACAGGTTTTACTCGCACCTCTATGGCTCAAACTCACGCAGGCTTCTTTCATGATTATAGATTAATCTCCATTGAAAGAAGAATGCTGATCACTTTTGATGTCAACTATTTTCACCCTTTTTTTCTCACCTAAGATCTTGTTTTTATCACTTCTATGAATCCGCCTCCTCAATACGATAGCAGTAGTATTTTCTGGTTGTTTTTTCGCACCTCCGAGTTCGTGGTATTGTTCCAGCCAATAAAGGCTTCTCCGGTTGTATAGATTTTTGTGTATCCATCTTGGACTATTTTCACTGGACAATGCAACACTAGGTGGCCAGTATCTAGGGGAGATTCTTGACAGTCAGTGCGATATTATCTCAGGGTAGAATATCTGGATTTACTTAAAAGTCATTAAGATTATGTGATGTGATATGATTTAACGTCACAAAAAAAACACCCTATCGGAAGGTTAGGGCGGTGACCCTCACAGGAATTCGTAGCGTGGAATTTAATGAACCATACCCATGGTTCATCTTCGCCGGTGGCAGGACTCGAACCGCCATCCCCTCGACCTTCGCCGCCGGTAACGACGCCTTAACCCGTTCACCAAAATGTATGCATATACTGAGCTAAGATAGAAAAAGAAAAGAAAAATGGAAGATGGATGGGAGTTGGATTGATGGAAGGTGGATAGTGTGTCTTGACTGTCTATCTACCTTATAAGAGAAACAAGCCTCTTGGTATATAGATGAACTTAAAAAGAAATAAAGGCCAAAAAATACTATGAATAATACATTGATTTAAACGATACATACAATACTAATTATTTACATTATCTTTCATAAAGTTTCGTCGTGAATTCTATAAAAAATTAACATTCATAAAAACTAAAATCCATACTACAGTATATTTTTAAACTAGAAGTAATGTATCATATCACATATATAACTGAAAACGAGAAAATGACATGTACATGAAATCAAATGTGCAATATATTCCATATAATTCGTTTACAAGGCAATTACACCGAGCTTAATGAGTCATGCATTAGTCCATGCACAGAGGAATGCCTGTAGGATAAATGTTTGCTCGACGAAGTGTTGGTGAAATGACTGTTGGTGAATTGTCCTGTTGGTGAATTGTCCAATTGTTCAGTTGGCCAAGTATCCTCTGCTTTGCACACAAGTAGCCAATGACTATTTGTCCCTCGCGCTAACCATTCCGAATATTTGAACGTATGAAAGATTCGATAACATGATAATCTGAGACTAATATAAGCTTCGGTACTGCCGCGCTCTAGGGTGAAGTTGGAATGCGTAGAAAACGGGTTTCAGAGCTGTAGTGCTTAGTCAGCCTAATGCCAG
>NC_134801.1:54912827-54915327 GCF_046742065.1 Oratosquilla oratoria
TATATATATATATATATTTATATATATATATATATATATATATATATATATATATACTCTGATCAATAAGTAATGATAAAATGTTAGGCGAGACATTAAATATGATTTGATCAAAATACTACTTCATGGTGAAGTACACGTGCATATATTCTATACAATTATTAACTGGCAACTTTCTATATTTGTAAGTCTGAGTGCAGCGGTGAACGTGGTGAAACCAGTCTGATTCGGTTTGCCGATCTGTGAACACTTGTCAAGATGCAGTTAGACATGGAGCAACATTACGCCATCAAATTTTGTTTTAAGCTTAAGAAAACCAAACAAGAAACGTATGGAATGTTAAAGGAGGCCTATGGGGATGAACACATGAGCCAAGCAAGTTTCTATCGGTGGTTTAACAGATTTGCTGAAGGAAATGAACAGGTTGAGGATATACCCAGATCTAGAGCACCGAAAAGTACACGTAAGGAGGAAAACATTGAGGATGTGCAAAAGTTAGTGATGCAAGACCGTCGAATATCTGTGAGGATGATATCTGAAGCTGTTAATATTAGTATTTGCACAGTAGAGACAGTTCTGACCGAAGATCTTAAGCTCCACAAAGTCTGTGCGAAGTTCGTGCCAAAAATCCTCTCCGACGACCAGAGCCAGTTTCGTGTGGAACGTTGCACCGACAGTCTCGAAATGATAGAGGCTGATTCAGGTTTCCTGAATAAGATAGTGACTTGCGACGAGAGTTGGGTGTTTACCTACGACCCTGAGAGCAAACGTCAGAGTGCTCAATGGAAGCACGCGACCTCCTCCAGACCCAAAAAGGCAAAGATGAGCAGGTCGCAAGAGAAGGCCATGGTCATTCCTTTCTTTGACTCCCAGGGGCTCATTCACGTTGAATGGGTTCCTCAGGGTCAAACCGTCAATAAGGAATATTACCTTACTGTTCTGAAAAGGTTTAGGGAGAAGATGAGAAAGAAGAGGCCTCAGCAGTAGAGGAGTGGTCAGTGGTGGTTCCTCCAGGACAATACCCCATGCCACAAGTTAACGCAGGTGACACACCGGGATGGCCGACATGGAAATGAAAGTGGTACAACTCCCACCCTACAGCCCTAACCTAGCCTCTTGCGACTTCTTCCTGTTCCCACGCATAAAAGACAGCCTCAGGGGAACCAAATTCCAGTCAACAGAGGAGCTGAAAGAGGCATCAGAAAGTTACCTGAAGGGACTACTGAAAAAGGACTTTGAGGAGGTCTTCCAGAATTGGGAGAGACGCATGCAGAAGTGTGTAGATGCGGGAGGCAATTATTTTGAAGGAGACAAAGTTTTGTAAGCTTATGAAAATAGATAGTGTCTTTGACATTTTCTCATTACTTATTGATCAGAGGAGTGTATATATATATATATATATATATATATATATATATATATGTGTGTGTGTGTGTGTGTGTGTGTGTGTGTGTGTGTGTGTGTGTGTGTGTATCTACGTATATCTATATCCATATAGTTGCATGTATACATATATATAATGATATTCATAATAGCAAAAAATTATGTAGCTGTTCTTCGCTTGTTCACATTTATTGACATATCGTTACTGACGTGTTGTTTAAGTCGAGGATGAGGACTGGAGAAGGAGAATGATAAGGAGGAGGAGAAAGAGAAGGCAGAGGAGGAGGAGGAGGAGGAGGAGGAAGAGGAGGAGGAGGAGGAGGAGGGGGGGGGACCCCGTCCTTCTCTGAATGACCTTTTGTCATGTCTGACGTTCCTGGTGCAACATTTTTATCTCCTCTTTTTTTTCGTTTTTTTTTTTTTTGTCTTTTCGCGTTTATTTTTCCTTTTTCATTTCGCTTCATCCCTCTTTTAGTTTATATTTTTGCCTTTTATTGGATCAGTCTCTTTTTTGTGTGTATTCATTATTCTCTTCGGAAAAAGGTCAATCTAATATTTGCTCCTGTCTTCCATTAACGTGTTTATTGTTATTATGATTTTTTTAACAATGATTTTCAATCTTCATTTCAGTGTTACTAATTAACTTACCTTTTACATTTAATTTATTCCATGATGAGATTTTATTCGTGCATTCCCCTGTATAATTTTTTTAATTCATTATTCATACATTCAATAATGAATTAATTTACTTGACCTATTTACTCGTTTATTAGTTCATGTACTTCAGCATTTATCTATTTGTCTCTATATATTTACCTAACTTTTTTGTTTATTTTTAAGTTCATTTACCTATCACTTTTTTATGTATTTTTATTTTGTTTGTTTGTTTAAGTATTCATTTGTTTATCATTTCCTTGTTCATTACTCTACTTTTTCAATAATCTATGATTAAAAAATCTAATCATATTTTAGTATATCATCATTGTCATACACCTATCTTTTTGTTGTTGTTAACAATTCCCACAGAAAAGATTAAAATTTTCCTTTTCTAGCTTTTATATTCTCTTTCTACCTTTTTCGATGATGTGTAGGACTAAATGGAAAAGAAGCAAACCGA
>NC_134801.1:54930327-54937827 GCF_046742065.1 Oratosquilla oratoria
AAAGCAAGAGGGGTAGGAGGTAGAACAGAAGTAGGCAGATGAGAGCAAGAGAGATAGGAAGGGGACGAAAGGAAGAGAGGTAGGAGGCAGAAGAGAGGAAGAGAGGCAGAAGACAGAGGAGAACAAGAGAGATAGGAGGCAGGAGAGAGGTAGGAGGAAGATGAGAACAAGAGCGATAGGAGAAGGAAGAGAGGTAGGAGGCAGGAGAGAGGAAGAGAGGTGGAGGAGAGCAAGAGAGGTAGGAGGGGGACGAGAGGAGAAGGAGAACGAGGGAGAGGAGGAGCTTATGGGGATGGGGAGAGGAAGAAAAAATAGACGGTAGGAAAGAAAGACGGAAGAAAATTAATCGAAGAGGAAAAGAGAGGAAGGAGGAGAAGAAGAGGAATAGGAGAAGAGAAAAAAGAGAAGAGTGGTGGGAAAGGTAAGAGAGAAAAAGGAGACAAGGAGGATGAAGGAGGGATAAGAGAAAGAAAAGGAGAAGAAAAAATAAGGAGGTAAATTAATAAAGGAGGGAAGAGAGAAAAATAATGATCGGGGAGGGAATGGAAGAGGGAGGGGGAGTGGGAGAGAGGAAAAAATGGTATAAGGAAGGGAAGGAAAGTAGAGAGGGAGGGAGAGGAGAGAGGGAGAGAAGAACGGGAGAGAAGGAGAAGGGGGGGAATTAAAGTGGAGGGAGGCAATAGGCGAGTTGGGGAAGGACATTAGTGAAATAGAATGAGGAAGGAGGGGAAGGAGATGCAAAGTGAGTGAGTGGGTGAGTGAGTGAGTGAGTGAGTGATTGGTAGAGTAGTTTAATAAATGTGTAAGAAAAAATTTCAATATAAGTGGTGAGTATGTGAGTAAAACATTGTTGAGGAAGCATGTATGGTGAGTATGTGAGTAAGTAAAGAGAGCTTAGAAAATATGAGAGTAAGTATGGTGAGTATATGAGTAAAAGATTAGGTATGGTGAGTTAGTATGTGAATGAGTAAGAGTGGTGAATATGTAGTAAGTTTGATGGGTAAGACTGGTGAGTAGGTATGTAGTAGGTATGATGAGTAAGTATACGAATATGTGAGTGAGTCAGAGAGTGGTGAGTAAGTATTTGAATAAGTATGATGAGTAAATGGTGAGTAAGTACTTGGACGAGTAAAATAGTGAGTGAGTGAAAAAAATGGAGGAGAAGGAGAGGGAGAGAAAGAGAAAGGAAGAGAAGGATAAAAGATTGCAATAGTAAAGACAACAAAAAGAAGATGAAAAGACCGAAGAAAATTTATTAAGAAAAAAGAGAGGGAGGAAGGAGGGAAGGTTGAAAGAGAGATGTAAGGAAGAAAGAGAACAAGTGAACAAAGAAAGAAACATGAGACATGGGATTGAGAGACGAAGAAGAACAAAGAGAGAGAGAGACAGAGAGAGGTATATATATAGAGAGAGAGAGAGGGGAGAGAGAGAGATAGAGAGAGAGAGAGAGAGAGAGAGAGAGAGAGAGAGAGAGAGAGAGAGAGAGAGAGAGAGAGAGAGAATGAAAAAGTGAGAAAGTAAGAAAGTGAGAAAATTAAGAAGTGAGGAAGTGAGAAAGTGAGAAAGAAAGAGAAGAGAAAAAAGGGAGAAAGAGAAAGAAAGAAAGAGAGGAGAGAAAGCGAGAAAGAGAAAAAAGAGAGACAAAGGAGAAGGAAAGAGAAAATGAGAAAGTGAGAAAGTGAGAAAGCAAAGAGGAAACGTAAAACGAGGAGAAGGAGACGAGAACTAAATGGGAAAGAGAATAACAAGAAGGAGAACAAATGGGAAGGTGTTGCGGAAATGAATGAGAAGAGAGGAACAAGGAGAGAGGTCAAGAGAGATGGGAAGAAGAGAAGTGAAATAGAGAGAAGACAAAACGGGGGAGATGAGAGAGGAGAGGAATTGGAGCAAGACAGAGAGGAAAAGTGCAGAAAGAATAAGAAGCCGCAAGAGAAGAAGAAAAAGGAGGAAAAAAAAATGAAAAAAAAGTGAAAAGTTGAAAAGAAAAAATCGAGATGGGTTAGAAGAGAAAGAAGAAATAGTACGAGTAGTACAAAGAAAAAAAACAACAACAACGGAAGGTGATGAAAAATATTAGAACTAATTGGAGGAAAGTGACAAATAAGAAAAAGAAAAACGGAGAAGAAAGATATGAAAGAGAGAGAGAAAAAAGACAAATAAACACGATATTGAGAAACGAAGGAAAAAAATATTTTGACTTTCTGTGGTTGTTGAATCTGTTGTTGCGGTTGAAGAGTGTGATGATGCTGCAGTGTAGGTCGGCGGGTCTGTTGTCGATAAAACTCAAGACATCAGGATAATAGTAATGACACTGACGACAACGACGACGACGACTATGACGATGACGACGATAACGACGAAGATGACGACGACGGAGATGACGAAGACTACAAAAATGACGATGACGTTGACGACGATGACGACGCCGGTGATGACACAGACTACAAAAATGACGATGACATTGACGACGATGACGACAAAGACGACGATGACGACATCGACGACGACAACGACGATAACGATGACGATAACTGTGTCTGGTACAAATGGAGCTGTAAAGCATTGATGCAACGGGTGGAGGCCTGAAAGGATGGAAGAATGTATCACAATATTCGAATTGGAAAAGCAATTTGTAAGTACAGTCGAAATTCGTAGACTGTTTTCAATGCAGAGGAGAGGAGGAGGCGGGGAGAGTGTTGTGGACTTTATGTACATAGGATTTATCGAAATTGAACTAAATCTACCTCTGAGATTTAGATTCCAAGCTCTTTATAAAACCTCCACTGTGGTGACAGAATCTATGTTTTGTTTCATATTGTTTCATTTTATTATAACTATTTCTTTTTTAATTCGCTTTCTGTTACAAGGTTGTAATCTTACTTTGTGTTATTCAGTTTTGATTTGTCCAAAATAGTTTCGTTCCATATCGTTTTATGTTATTCAATTTGAATTTTTTTCAGTATTACTCTATCTCATTCGAGACAGATGTATATTACATTTGTGTAAGTGGTTGGTCGTAATTGTGAACATAACATTATGCTATCAAAAAAAAAGGGTTAAAAGGAAAAAAATGTTGAACGAAACAATCTTCAAAATTATTTCAGGTCTTAACCTTTAGAATGATTTCAGATTTGCTTATCACGTTCCCTGAATATATTTCGATATTTGTTAAATCTGATTAGAACTCTAAAGTTAATAAAAGTTCACAAAACATTTCAAATTATATTAATTAGTGGCAACTCAAAGCTATCTGAGCCCGAAGTTATTTCAATTTTAAGTTTACTTTCTTAAGATGAACAAATTTCATCAGGGCTAAAACAAATACAGCTCAGTTTAGATGACTTCTTCTTCATGATAATATGTACACGCGTCAAGGTCGGCAAAAGTCAAATGAGTTTTGCTTCATTCTGAGCAGCCGTGACGTCATCTGGAACGAAAGCTTAGCGTCATAATCAGTATCGTCTCAAAGAAGCCTCGTTTTTGATAATTATTCATTTAACGCAAAAAAATAATTTTGTGTTCTGTCCAGGTCGTGGTCATGGGCTGGAATATCCATTCAGCGTGACGTCACTTGGAATATAGCAGATTAATATCATGAAAGAAAAATGGGATTATAATACACAGGTCGAAATTAGATCATCAGATTATGTATCGTGTACAGCAAAATGGCGCATGACAATACTTACACATTTTTATTTGTGTTGTTCTACTGATCCAGTTTAGATTTGATTTTGTTTTCTCATGAAATATTAATTCTAATAAAAGCTGCATAAAAGAGAAAAATCGCTTTTGAAAATAAAAAAGAAGGGAGAAATAAGGAATAGAAGAAGGAAGGAATAGAAAATAAAAAATAAAAGGAAATAGAAAAGAGCAAAGGGTGACAGAAAAGGAAAAATAAATGGAGATAAAACGAAGAAAAAAAATTGTCTCCTGACATTCCCTCACAAATGACTACAGAAAGAATGAAAACAAAGAAGAGAGAGAAATCTTTGCACAAAAAGGGAGAGAAAACAACAGAGAGAGAAAAAAAAAAAGAGAGAGAGAGAGAGAGAGAGAGAGAGAGAGAGAGAGAGAGAGAGAGAGAGAGAGAAGGAGAGGGAGAGAAGGAGAGAAAGAAGAAAGCGACATTCTGAGAATACAGATACAAAAAAAAAAAAAAAAATCTGATTTCCAAAAAAAGACTTACTGGTTGCTGTTGAATTATTTGATTTTCAGCCGACCTTTCTCGATTAATCCTTTTATTTTGTAGAAACTAAAGATGTACATAATGGTGACTGTTGCCAAATCATTCCGTTCTATTAAAGACTGTTCATTCTTAAGAACTGTTCATTTCCATAAAATTCTCTGACTTTCTGACAGTTCTATGGTCTGCGTTGGGCGATTTTATTCATTCCGAAAAAAGTTTGAAAATTAACTAATATCGCTATCTATCTATTGTAGAGGTATTTTGTTACTTTACTAAGGAGAGTAGGCCTATATAGAGGAAGCAAACCAATGATCCGAAACAAGGCTTGTTATATTCTGATTGCCACAAAACACACACACACACACACACACACACACACACACACACACACACATATATATATATATATATATATATATATATATATATATATATATATATTACTTCCCAGATATTAAAAATGGGGTCACCCGTGAAGGTCACGCCCTCCCCCAATCCCTATATATAAGAACATATTCCGTGTGGGGGACACTAAGTGGATGATGGAACCCGGGCAAAGAATTTTCGAAATAGCAGAGGCTAGAAAATATAGAGCGAAAGAGAAAGAGAGAGAGAAAGAAAGAGAGAGAGAGAGAGAGAGAGAGAGAGAGAGAGAGAGAGAGAGAGAGAGAGAGAGAGAGAGAGAGAGAGAGAGAGAGAGAGAGAGAGGGGGGGGGTTGCCGGAAGAGAAGGAAAGAGGCCGTGCGGCTGGAGCCGGAAGAACAGGAAAAGAGAAAGAGGCCTACCGGACAGGACCGGAAGAATAGAAAGAGAGAGACCAACTGGCAGGATAGGACCCAAACAAGTACAAGAGGCCGACCGGCTGGACGGCATAGATACCCGAATCGCCTAGCGATAACCAGAATAAAAGATACAAGACGATTTTAGAAGAAAAAGGGAGAAAGATATGGAGTAGGTATATGAGATTAGTCGGATACGATGGTGAGGAACACACGACAGGAGGCGCTGAGTAGCTGCAGTCGAAATCGTCACATTTGCGTTATGCGCTTCTGGGACTCTTGTGGACAGTTAACAGTAACTACTGGGAATCGGAGAGGAGTGCGGGATTCAAACCCACAAGTAAGAGAATGCGAGACTTGCACGCCTCCGATAAGGCCATCAGAGCACAAGACAATACGAGTATATCGGGAATTTCATCCGAAGTAAGGCGGATCTGACAGACGACGGAATCTGATAGAATCCGACGAACGGATGGTCCCGACACGGACGGAATCCGACGTATACCCGGCGGATGGAATGACGCAAAATTAAAAAGAATTCTTTCCAGGTCGTTCAGGGAGAAGTGGGTTAACGAGTACGCGGGTTAGTCTAGGATTGTATGTGTGTGTGTGTATGTGGAGGATGTTGTTTAGTCAGGTCAGGCCATGTTAGGTTAGGTCAGGAAAATAAAAAAGACAAAGCTTCAATGAAATATAAGTATGGTACTTATACGAATAAGATTTTTTTTTCCATTGGTTATTTTGTTTCACTGGCGTGGGTGCAGAGATAAAATTCTTCATAAGATCCGTTAATGGGGAACGGGAGAGGGCAAACGTCGTGATAGTAGTACATCCACACTCGGCCTCCACCTTCCCTTCAGTGCTCTTGAATTTCGGAGAATAAACGATACAAAATTCAGAGAAATTCAGGAGAACAAAGGATTCGGAAGGCTCTTGAGGGCAGAAGTCTTGGATTTTTTTTTTCTAAGAAAACGAAAAGTATACCAAATTACAAACTAGGAAGGGTTGTCTCTATTTCTAAAGCAAAGCACAAGTTGAGGAACTGAAAATGACACATCTACGTCTTAAATCATTTAGTGGCTGCAAACCTGTCCCCCCCAAAAAAAAAAAAAATAGTAATGTGGAAAAGGTGGTAAAGGGAACACGGGCTGAGGGAAATACTTTTTATTCCTAACTAGTTTCACCTGAGTGGCTTCTTCGAAGTCAAGCTGGCCAATTTATATATAACAAGAAAGGGACGCGGCAACGTGTCTTTCAAGAACACTAATGAACGTCGCCTGCCGGTGGGATGAGTTATCTGCCGCTCGGTTGCCTCTGTCGGTGGACGAATTATCCGCCTCCTAGTCATCTCGTATATGAGTTGTCCCCCTGGGTCAAGGGCTTTATGCATTTTGTTCGTGATGATGATGCGTGCTGCTGCCTTAGCCCCTATCAAATCCCCAGTCCTCTTATTGATGTTTTTCTGGTCGGTGATGAATACGGACTCCATCGCCTTCCTTTCTCGCCTGTTGAGGTTATCCATGATTGTTTTTGCGTCATCCCATTTCGGTAAATAACTTTGTTCGTCGACATGATTAACTACCGCAATGTTTATTCTGTGGTGTCTAACATCTGCTTTATGTTCTTTTAGCCTAGCGTCTAGGCCCTTACTAGTTTCACCAAAGTATTATTTTTACCTTGCTAAAAGTTATCCTTTAACTAAACAAAGTCGTCTGGTGTAGTTATAACAAATAATCTGAGATGTGAGAGATGACTGTAAAGGTGGATGTTGTGCGTTCCTCATGGTGATCAAATGTTGCTTGTTTATTTGTTTATCTGTTTAATATTTATTTGTTTATTCATACATTTAATGATGTACTCATGTGTTTATTTACTAATATTCTTGACTACGTATATAGATATCTATTATATTCATTGTGTTGTGGAACTGTGTAAAAATAGCCGAAAGGCAATCATCCTTGGGGAACGCCATTTGGCGAACTCTGAACTTTTCAGACTTCAGACCATGTGCGCCGTTTAACCTGAAATTAAAACTTAAATCGCAACAATCGAAACTTTCTCAGGTGTATATCGTTGAACTCTATCACTTCACAAGGTCGAGCTTTTTTTTTTCTTCTCTCTCTCTCTCTCTCTCTCTCCAAGTGGGGACAACAATGGTAGCAAGAACTTTTCAAAATATGATTTTTTTTTTTGGATGGAAGTCAGAAATTTTATGATGACGGTGATAATAATGATGATGATATTAATGATGATACTGAAAGAAAATAATGATAATAATAAAAGCCTTTATAACAATATTTATGATAAAAACCGTGTAGTTAATGAATGGAATAAACTTCCTGCAGAGGCAGTGCAATGTAGTTCAATTCGAAGCTTTAAGATTTGTTTAGATAAACATTTAAGCAAGATGCTGTAATAATTGCCATTTATTTTATATCATTTGATTATTTGTTTATTATTATTTGTGTATTTATTTTCTATTTGCTTGATTTCCATTTATTGTCATTTATTTGTCAGTTTATTATTATTTACTAT
>NC_134801.1:54947827-54950327 GCF_046742065.1 Oratosquilla oratoria
CTATGATGATTAAAAAAAAAAAAGAAAAAAGGAAGTTGTACCAGGTGTCCTATAACATGGATGTAAGAGTGAATTATCTCCAATCGCGTCAATACATTCACTTCTCTATTTTTTTTATTCTGGTTGTCATCAGTCGATTTTGTTAATTTTTGCGGCACCCCGTTGGTAAACAAGAGAGTAATAGCCCATTTCAAATTACCTTTTCCGTAACATGTGACGTTTCTAATCTTATTCTGGCCTCTGCCAAGCGACTTTATTCCTTTCATTGTCTCTCTCCGCCCCCCTTCCCACAAACGTTCGGCACAGAAGAGGAAGAGGTTAAACGTTTATTACTGTGAATGTCGACCAGAGGTCTGCGCTGCTTTCAGAGTCTAATAGAGAATCGAGCTTAATGCCATCACACTATAATATAGTTCAAGGCGGATCCCAGAAGCTTAATTGATGTCAGACATCAAGCGTCATTGATGTCTGATATCATGGATGATCAAATCTTTCGACAGAGCTTCAGTCATTTCAGCTCCGTAATGGAGCTGCATGAAATAGAGTGAAATGCTGGCCTGAAATTCAGGTGGGGTCACACAGAAGAGCATCCAGGATTTAAGCCAAAGGATTTGGGAAGGTACATAAAGATGAAATATTTTAATACGTATGTTTGTTTTATTTTATTTCTTTTTTTTTTTTCTTACAATGCTCGTTTTGCTGCCTGTTATATATGTGTGAGTACATGGACACACACACACACACACACAAGGTCCATGCACACACGCAGACACATACACACATACACACATACACACACATACACACACACACACACACACACACACACACACACACACACACACACACACACACACACACACACACACACACACACACACACACACACACACACACACACACACACACACACACCCTCATGTATATGCACACACATATACGCACTGACACACACATACACACTGACACACACACACACACACACACACACACACACACACACACACACACACACACACACACACACACACACACACACACACACACACACACACACACACACACACACACACACACACACACACACACACACACACACACACACACATGTACTCAGAAAAATGCAAACATTCATAAGGACATACATTAAGGCACAGATACATAAGTTAGTTATAGTATGGACCATAATTTCTAATGCACTCCATCCCACACAAAATGCTAATCTCTATGTCTGTCTGCGTCCTTATGTGTCATCTGTGCTGGTGAATCTGTGTGTCAGTTCGTGGCTGTATGCCAACGTCAGTTTGTATCTTCTACTGTCTGTGTCCGTCTATTTCTCCCGATATCTGGCTTATTGGTTTATGTCTACAACTGTATCTGTGTCTGCGTTGTCTGTCTTTTAGTGTATATATACATACACACACACACACATACACACACACACACACACACACACACACACACACACACACACACACACACACACACACACACACACACACACACACACACACACACACACACACATACATATATATAATATATATATATGTATATATATGTGTGTATATATATATATATATATATATATATATATATATATGCACATTCATTCATTTGAATAACAGTATATTGAATCGACTTCAAAGGAAACTTTTACAGATGACAAATGTACTCTACTTACTTCATATTGAATACATATCTGCGGTTCATCTATTTACAAAAGCAAAAACATTACTGTATAATTAGAACAATCTAGCCTCAACCTCGAGCTAACTCGTGGACCTAAGGCTACAAGAGTATCGTGTTCTAGATTGTAGAAGGAGAAGTAATTCCATCTACAGCCTATTGTGGCATCAGTTGTAGCCAGATAGACTGAAACGAAGTCTCGTATTCACACGGGTCTCAGTTCGGTTCCTGCAAAGGGAAATCATTTGTTCAATTTGACGAAAAGCGAGAACTTGTCACGTGTAGCGGTTGCCTCTGGAGAGGATGAAACATACTGAATATAGTTGGTTGTCATATTCTGGGTTTACTGGGGCTTCTATTATTGCGGGCAATCTTTCGTCGCCATCGCATGGATAATATCTACTGTATATATATATATATTTATATATATATATATATATATATATATATATATATGTGTGTGTATATACATATATATATATATATGTATATATATATGTGTGTATATACATATATATATATATGTATATATATATATATATATATATATATACATGTGTGTGTGTGTGTGTGTGTGTGTGTGTGTGTGTGTGTGTGTGTGTGTGTGTGTGTGTGTGTGTGTGTGTGTGTGTTAAGGAAGACAGACCGGAAAAAGTGGATAGCTTTAGATACATGGTTGAGAATGTGGCGGGAAAGACCGGAGTGGAGGTGAGGTAAAATGTAGATTGAGAGTAGCAAGTAAATGCCTTGGGGGATTAAAATGTATAATGAGATTGATACATTTTAGAATGGATGCTCAGAGGAGATTTAT
>NC_134801.1:54960327-54962827 GCF_046742065.1 Oratosquilla oratoria
TTTCTCCCTGAGATCTTTAATTTTTCCACACATTTCCTGGTACACCTTGGCATTTTTGGAGTCACTGATTCATCAAATCTCAGCTTTACTATTAATAATCTGTGATCAAATTCACCAAAAAATGATGATACTTACCTTATACCATTGAAGATTCTGTCACTTGAGAGGAAGAAATCTATTATTGCCATTCTATCGGAGATTCCCAGCCTACTATTTCGTTCATTTGTTTGAATCCTGGCGCATGAAGAAGGATTTTATAATTTTTCAATAATTAGCAAGGCATTTGACAAGGTGCCTCACCAAACACTACGAAATAAGGTCAAAGCCCGTGACATAGGAGGAAAAGTGTTCGAATGGATTAGAGCATGGATCAATGACAAAAAGCAGCTCGTCAATTTAACAGTGTAATATCCAAATGTGTATTGTTACTAGTGGAGCTCCCCCAGGGCTTTGTTTTGGAACCCTTATTGTTCATTGTGTATATAAACGACTTGGTCAATGGAATTATGGTAAACTTGTAGACAACATGGCGCCAAAGTAGGTCGGGGGAAGACGACGGAATGCTGCAGGAAGCTTTTAACAAATTGTTCTCATGGTGAAATGGCTATTGAACTTCAGTATATTAAAGTGCGGCGTGGTAAACGTAGGTTTACACGACCCCCAAAAAACATATATAGATTAGATAACATCTTTTTAAAGAAAACAGAACTCGGGAGAGACTTGGAAGTGCTAGTGAGTCCTGACTAAGAAACAGTGTATTAGCGCCAGGGATGGAGCTAACAGAGTATTAAGATTCATGCAGAAGATATGTGGTTAGTCAATGGTCACTTGTTACGTGTGAGCGGAGGTTCGAGTCCTTCGCTTGACCACGTATGAATTTGTCCATGTATGCTTCCGTCTAGTTCCTCGACGTTGATGGCTTAGAATTAAAGTGAATTGTGGATCATAAATAAACTGTTCACTGGGGCCCATTCAGTGATGAAAAATAATTTCCCACGCTTACATGCTACCAACTGCACTATCATGGCGGAAGTGGGTTGAAGTAAAAAATTCGTGTATGTGTATATAACTCGAGCATACAAATATAAGAAAGTTGCGCTTAACTTATATATCTCTTGATAGCGCAATGGGTTAGTCAATAGTTACTTATTACGTGTGAGCGGAGTTCGAGTCCTTCGCTTGACCACGTATGAATATATGTATGTACTGTATGTATGTATATATATATATATATATATATATATATATGTGTGTAATATATATATACATATACATAAATATATATATGCATATATATACATATATATATATATACATATATATATATATATATATATACATATATATATACTGTATACGTGCATACATATATAATCTACCGACAGCTGATCAATCTAATCCAGGATGCATTGATAGACAAATGGATGAATATGTTGCTAGATAAAAAGGTTAGTACACTCCATAAAGAAATTAATGAATAAGTTTATATATCTATGAATAAAGAGATAAAACAACAATAAATTGACAAATAAAAAAACAAATAAGCAAATAAATGAATTAGTATTTTGCAGTACAATAAAGAGTGTTGTGTTTTTGAGTGAGCTACTTCATTGGGATTGTTATCTCGA
Organism: Oratosquilla oratoria; assembly: GCF_046742065.1. Taxonomy (NCBI): domain Eukaryota; kingdom Metazoa; phylum Arthropoda; class Malacostraca; order Stomatopoda; family Squillidae; genus Oratosquilla; species Oratosquilla oratoria. The sequence continues at coordinate 54,961,956 of NC_134801.1, forward strand.
CTGAATAAAAGTCCATCTGCGTTTCCCCAGAAATAAAAATGTCAAATATCATATCCGTTAGACCGTTACTGTAATTGACTTTTACCTGAACTTTTTATCTCCGTTGTGTGTCTTTTCTAGAAGAAAAAATTCTGCAGAATACCTCCTCCTTGATTAATCAAAAGTGAGACCAGAAATGCAAATAAAATAAGAGAAAGTATATTTAAAAATTGGAAACAAAAATCAGAGCGACAAAAGGGAGGACAAGGAAGAATGACTTGGAAAGAAAATGCAAATAGAGAGAAATCACAATCGGAAATTGAAAGGGAAAATATACAAAGAAAGTCTATGTATGAGTGTGTGTGTGTGTGTGTGTGTGTGTGTGTGTGTGTGTGTGTGTGTGTGTGTGTGTGTGTGTGTGTGTGTGTGTGTGTGTGTGTGTGTGTGTGTGTGTGTGTGTGTGTGTGTGTGTGTGTGTGTGAGTGTGTGTGTATGTGTGTGTGTGATTCATCACCACCATGGTCTTCGGTCACGTATTGGACTCGTGATCAATAGCTATTTCTCTCCCGGAAGAGAGCTCAGAGTTCATATATGACTGATGTATGGGTAATGCTGTGTGTGTGTGTGTGTGTGTGTGTGTGTGTGTGTGTGTGTGTGTGTGTGTGTGTGTGTGTGTGTGTGTGTGTGTGTGTGTGTGTGTGTGTGTTGTCTGTCTATCTGTCTGTCTGCTAGATTGGAACTTCTTTAACCTCCGTTACTAAAGGCCCGCACCAAACGTAGGCTACCACCGCTCATCTCATGGAAATGCAATACGCTGACGACTGTGCTCTGCTAGATCACTCCACAGAAGCCGTACAACACACTGTCTCAATGGTCTTTGCCCTCTACCAATC
>NC_134801.1:54967827-54972827 GCF_046742065.1 Oratosquilla oratoria
ATCAGTGCCAGGGAATTTTATTCGTCCATAGGAAACCTCTCAGGGTTCAGACTTTGAAATTCTGAACTATGCTTTTCCATTCCTTCAATTCTTTTTTTATTTTATTTTTATTTTTATTTATTTATTTATTTATTTTTTACCATGGTCTTTGGATCACGTGTTGGACTCATAATTATTGATCTGTGGGTAATGCTGCGACCTTACACGCACACACACACCCAACTCCCCGCCCACGAAAGTCGGAGTAACGACTCGAAGTGCAGCGATACTGAAATTATTTCAGCCCTGGGCAGGATTCGAACCCGGACCGCCGTAGTGATAGCCGGAGACCCTACCAACCGCGTCACCGAGTGCGTGTGTGTGTGTGTGGGTGGGTGTGTCTATGTATGTGTGACTGCGTGTGTGTGTGTGTATGTGTGTGTGTGTGTGTGTGTGTGTGTGTGTGTGTGTGTGTGTGTGTGTGTGTGTGTGTGTGTGTGTGTGTGTGTGTGTGTGTGTGTGTGTGTGTGCGTGTTTTGTGTGTTTGTGTATGTGTGTGTTGTTCCTATGTCTATATGTTTCGACCATAATTCCCACTTGTCTTCTCGTTCTTACACTCGCTATTTCTTAAAGACTTTGATTTATCTTTCCACTCTCTTACAAGACCCACATACCACTGTCTTCACTTTTATTTACTAATTTATTCATTTATTTATTCATTTGATCTATTTATCTCTTATAATTTATTTCCTCCATTTTCTTTTCTTTTTATGTTCTCTTCTATGTACTAATGCGTTGGTATTTGATCTCGTTTCTTAATTAGACATACTACATTAACTTCGCCAATAACTTCCCATCGACTATCACTTGTACTAGGTGTTTAAAAAATTAAACAAATATAATAGCTTTAGTCGTCGGTAAACGCTTCCTGGTGTATGCGTCGCACCCTAATCAAGGGTATTTTTAACCCTTTAAGCCCTCTTCACACTAGCGGTTTGAGCCGCGGTTAAACCATGACGGTTCCGCATAGTTAAGGAAATACTGCGCGTTTGTGTTTGAACAACTCTATTGACTTACATTGTAATTGAACCGCTAGTGTGAACAGTTCCTTAGGGTGCAAGGCTTCCTTCTCAGATGAATAAAATCACCTGGTGACTAATATATAATTTAGATAATGTGTTCCATTGGGTAATCTGTTTTCGAAAACAATAAGTTTGTTTTTCTTTATATTATCTGTATAACAATATGCCTTACCGAATTATTTTGGAGAGAGACATTTGAATAACGAATCAGGTATCGTATCCATTCATTAAATCAATGAAATTATAAAAAAATCTATTCCACTTGTAACTACTACTGTAGTGGGAAATGTCTATTAGTCTTAGATTAGCTGGATAAAAGAGGCTTTTTCGATCATATATATTTTCATTACAAACGATTTTGTATATCAACACATTTATACCAGTGTCCTCAACAACGCCAGCCACTGTATACGAAGCCATTGTATTTACAAAATTCTGTTATTATACGCTCTAATTACCTAATAGTGATTAAAAGGAGCCTTAAAACATGCTATAGGACGCCATATTACTTAATCCTTTGACGGTAGTGGCTTTCTTCAACGGAATAAAATCATCTGGTGGATACCAGAAAATATATATGAGGATAAAACGGTCACACTTTTGAAATAGTGAGTATTTTAAAGGTGGATATAATTACCTATCACTAGGTTTTCACCAAATGTTTTCACCAAACCTCACAATGCCACTCCTGCAAAGTGGGAAATGCGAAGAAACCCATGGTAGGGCATAGCCCTGTCAGTTGTGACAAGCCGCTGTATTTTTAGGCCAATGTTTGGGTTGCCACCCGTCTGGCCAGGTGCTGTCGTGTATATACGAGTATAATGACAAATGAGTTTGAAGGTGAAGGAAAACGACGAGGATTAATAGGGGACTTTTGTCATTAAAGTTCTTCATTAAAATTCTCTCACTAATTCTCGTCCATATATTCCGCTTTCAGTTTTGTATATAAACACACACACACACACACACACACACACACACACACACACACACACACACACACACACACACACATATATATATATATATATATATATATATATATATAACATATATATTATACATACAAATATATATATATATATATATATATATATATATATATATATATATATATGGGGAGTTTAAGAAATGCTCTCCGTTTTCCTGTATAGTATGTTAAAAAATACAAATTTTCTTCTAGTCCCTCTTTCTTTTCTGTCTTTCCTCTTTGCATTTCACTTCTACTTCGTTCCATCCCTCCGTTTTTCTTACTTTGTATTTACAACTTCTCAACATGTCTATTACTTTTCCTTCTTCCCTCTTTCCTTCGTACTTTTCCTCTCATTCTTTCCCTCCTTCCCCTCTAATTTGCTTTCAGTTTTCAGTCCGTTTCGTTCTCTTTCATTTAACTTCATTCACCTGATCATGTGTTCTCTCTTGTCTTTTTCTTTCTTTTTCCATTTTTAGTCTCTTCCTCTTCACAACTTTGCTGCTTCTCATTGGCTTTCTACCTTGTTACGATTTTGTTCTTGTTCTTGTTTTTTGTCCTTGTTCTTGCTCTTGTTCGTGAGTTCATTTTGGTTCTCTGACTTGTGTATATTTTCGTCCTCTTGTCATTTAAGTAAATTAAATAAATACAATAGACTTAGTAACCATGTAATAAACGCCGAAACAATTACCTGTTTTAAGATGATAGGCAGTAAAGGACATGCAACCTTCTAGTATAGGCCTTAAGGTCTCCTGCAGTCTCCTCTATTCAATTATTCTTATGTAACCTACATTATCACGAATTGATGGCTGAGATGAAATGCAATCATCTAATGGGTCACCCATCGACCCTGCTCACGGATCATCTCTGAAGAAGAGAACCAAGTCTAAGGAAGATTTTGATGTGATATGGGATTCCACAGGTAAGATTATGTATTGACTAGTCTAAACCTTTTCGATAATCGCTGTACGCACACTATTTTAACTGTTTTGTATTTTTGTTCTTGGTCTTTATAATATATATATATATATATATATATATATATATATATATATATATACACTGTACATGCGTGTATATATATATATATATATACAGTATATATATATATATATACATATATATAAATACATATATGTATGTATATTTATATATGCAAAGTAGACCACTTGGAAAAGGAAACTAATGAAGCCGAGCGCTTTTGTATATTACATCCTAAGTGCACATTTTGCACTGAAGATGTAATATACGAAAGCGCTCTGCTTCGTTAGTTTCTTTTTCCAAGTGGTCTGTATTGCATAAGTGAACACACGTACCCGTGTTTTTATTGGCATATATATATATATATATATATATATATGTATATATATATATATATATATATATATATATATATATATATATATATACACACACACATATATATATACATATATATATATACCACCACCGTCATCACCATCAATATTTTATTATTTTTGTTATTAATATTTTAATGACAAGAATAGTATCATTATCATGATTATCATCATTATCATCGTTATTATATGTATATATATTTTTTCAGAATTTGGTCCCTTTCCTATGCCGATTGACATGCTCTGTGAACATATTTGCGAGTACAACTGTGAGTATTTTTTCTAGTACATTGTGTGCAATAAGTTGCAATTACTAACGGGAGCCAATTCATCTAAGATTAAATTCACGATTCTAGTGACAATATTGCTGACTAAAATCACGCAGTATTCTGTTATTATTGAAGACTAATCTTATCATTATTATTAAAAAAAAACTGTTAGTAACTCTTCGTTCTGTTATTCTGTCTATATCTTTCTCTATCCCCTCTGTTACTTCTTCTTTCCATCCCAATATCGGCCTTGTGGATGGAAGAACTGATTATTCCTATCAAAGAAGTCAATCAGAACTACATTTTTTTTCTTTTTATTATTTATTCATTTTTAAAGCTTAAAATCTCCGAGTCAATGAAAACTACAACACAGTTATCTCGAATTATGACAAAAGAAACAATATAGATTTAATATATCTAGACTTTGCAAAAGCTTTTGATACCGTCCCACACGAAAGACTACTTACTAAATTAGCTTTGCATGGAATAAGTGGTAGCCTATTAGGTTGGACTAGTAATTGGTTGAAGGGTCGAAAACAGAGAGTTGTTTTAAATGGAAAAACTTCTGGATGGAAAAGTGTTGCAAGTGGAGTTCCTCAGGGTTCCGTTCTTGGGCCACTTCTATTCATAGTATATATAAATGATATAGACCATGGACTAAAATCTACTGTTTCCAAATTTGCTGATGATACAAAACTGTGCGGAGTGGCAAATGATCACTCAAACCAATTAGATATTCAAGAAGATTTAGATCAATTACAGCAATGGTCTGAAAAGTGGCTAATGAAATTTAACACAAATGCAAAGTAATGCACATAGTAAAAATAACAGTAAGTACGATTACAAGTTATTTGGAAATTCGTTAACAAAAGTGGATAGTGAAAAATATCTCGGCGTAATTATCAGTAACGACCTCAAATCATCCAAGCAATGTATTTCAGCCTCTAAGAAAGCAAATAAGATTCTAGGACTGATTGCGCGATCTTTTGATTTCAAAAGTCCATCACTCATTAACAAGCTATATAAATCGTTAGTTCGTCCACATTTGGAATATGCTGTTTCCGAATGGTCACCGAATCTCATTAAAGACATTGACAGACTGGAAAAAGTACAACGGCGAGCCACAAAACTGATTCCAAATATCAAAAATAAATCATACGAAAATCGACTAAAACATATGAATCTGTTTTCCCTAAAAAAGCGTAGACTCGGAGGTGACTTGATACAGGTCTTTAAGATTTTAGAGGGAATTGACAACATCAAAAGTGACCAAATTTTCACATTGAATGAGAATCAGACAAGAAACAATGGTCTCAAACTGTCCGGAAATAGATTCAATTTG
>NC_134801.1:54981691-54986691 GCF_046742065.1 Oratosquilla oratoria
CTCCCTCCCCTCTCTTCTCCCCTTCCCACCCTTCCTCTTCTCTTCTCCCCTTCCCTCCCTTCTTCCTTCTTTCCCCTCTCCCTCCCCTCTCTTCTCCCCTTCCCACCCTCCCTCTTCTCTTCTCCCCTTCCATCCCCCCTTCCTTCTTCCCCCTCTCTCTCCCCTCTCTTCCCCCTTCCCACCCTTCCTCTTCTCTTCTCCCCTTCCTTCCTCTCTTCCTTCTTTCCCCTCTCCCTCCCCTCTCTTCCCCCTTCCCACCCTTCCTCTCCTCTCCCCACCTCTCACCCATCTTCACTCTCGCCCTCTCTCTCCTTCTCTCCTCGTTCCACTCTCTCGTCACCTCATTCCTCTACTTCTCCTACATTTCCTCCTCCCCTCGCTACCCCGTCCTCACTACTTATATGATAGCACCCCGTCCCCCTCTTCCCCCCTCGTCCCCTTCCCTTTTCACCTCACGCACAAAATCTCTTTGTCAACACTACAAAGGCGGCGTCAACTTCTAGGGAATCTTGAAATCTTTTGTGAATTTTGTGTCCCATAGTATAGATCAGCTACACAGCGCATGAGAACGTTCTCTCATCTACTCTCGTCTCCCTCTCTCCTTCTCACGTCTCTCTGTTTCTATAATCGTCTCTCCTCTCTCAACGGAATCAATTCCCTCTCTCTCGTCCGTCTCTTCTCCTACTTCATCCTTCTTCTTATCTCTCTACGTCATCTCTTTCTCTCTTCTCTCTTTGTCTTCTCCCCTCTTCTCTCCTAAGTCTCGTTTGCCTAACGTCTCTTCTCTCTTCTCCTCTCTCATCTCTCTTTTCTCTTTCTCTTCATCTCTCTCTCTCTCTCTTCCTCTCAGTATCATTTCTCAAATTTTCTCTACTCTCTCTCTCTCTCTCTCTATGCACTCTCTCTCTTCCTCTCTCCCTCTCTCTCTGCTCTCTCTCTTCTCTCTCTCTCTCTCTGCTCTCAACCCCCCGCACTTTGTTTCCATTCTTCTTTCTTCTTAACTTCTTCCTCCTCCTTCTTCTTACCTCTTCCCCACTCTCTCTCTCTCTCTCTTCTCTCCCTCTCCTCCTTCTCTCTATCCTCTACTCTTCCCATCTCTGTCCCTTTTCTCCTTCTTCTTTTCCTTACTCTCTTGTATCATTCCTCTTTCTCCTTCTCTTCCTCCCCCTTCGTCTCTCTTTCCTTCTCTCTCAGTTTATTCCCTATCTCCCTCTCTCTCTCCTTTTCTCTTCTCTCTCACTCCATTTTCTCTCTCTTTCTCCCCTTCTTTTCGTTTTTTATTTGTTTTCATTTTCCTTCTCTTTCTCTCTTCTCTCCTTTTCTCTCTCTTGTCCGTCCTTCTCTCCGTTTCTCCTCCCTCTCACTTCTCGTCTCCTCTCCTCTCTCTGTCGTCTTCTCATCTCTCTCTCTCTCTTCTTCTCTTTCTCCATCTCTCTCTCGTCATCTCTCATCTTCTTCTCTCTCTCTCTCTCTCTCTCTCACACCCTCTCTCTCTCAGCTCTCTTCTCTCTCTCTCTCTCTCTCTCTCTCTCCCCCTCTCTCTCTCTCCCTCTCTCTCTCTCTCTCTCTCTCTCTCTCTCTCTCTCTCTCTCTCTCTCTCTCTCTCTCTCTCTCTCTCTCTCTCTCTCTCTCTCTTTCTATTTCTCCTTCTCTCTCTTTCTTTCTCTCTCTCTCATCCATCACGCCCATAAATAAATCTCTGTGTATGACAGCCTTCGTCTGCTTCTTTTTTCGGGTGGAAGGAGGAGTTTGAGGCGGTGGGGGGGGGAAGGAAGTAGAGGGAGGAGGGGAGAAGAATGGGGAGAAAGGGACGGAGATTAGGAGATGGGGAGATTGGGAGAGGGAGAAGGAAGTGAAGGGGAGGAAGATTGGGAAAGGGGGGAGGAAGAGGATGATGAGAAGAAGGGTGAGAAGGGGAAAGACTAAGTGAAAGGGAGGGGGAGGAGGAGGGGAGGAGGAGGGGAGGAGGAGAGGAGGAGGAAAGGGAAGAGGTTGGTGAAAGAGGGAGGGACATGGGGAGGGAAGGAGGAGGAGGGGGAGGGAGGAGGAGGGGGAGGGAGGAGGAGGGGGAGGGAGGGAGGAGGAGGGGGAGGGAGGGAGGAGGAGGGGGAGGGAGGGAGGAGGAGGGGGAGGGAGGGAGGCGGAGGGGGAGGGAGGGGAGAAGGAGAGGGGGAGGAGGTGTGGGAGAAGGTGGACGACATGGGGAGAGATACGAGGAGGAAGTGAAAGGGAAGAGGAAGAGAGGGAGTAGAGAGGAGGAAGAGAGGAGAATGGGGAGAGGAAGAGGTGAGAGAAGAGAAGGAGGAAGAAAAGATTAGTGGAGTGGAAGGAGAGGAGAAGGGGAAGGCGGAAGGGAAGAGGCAAAAGGCAAAATTATGAAAAAGAGCGATTCAAAATAAAGAGCAATGAGAGGAACAGTTCCTGAAGCCAACGTAAACTTCCACCCTGACCTCGATTCTGGCTGTCTGTCCGTGCAATGGGGATCTTTATGAAGACTTTCATGAATGATGTTCCAAAAAGTTACGCTCTTTTTTCTTTTTTTTTCGTTGCTTTTTTATTGATCTTTTGATCAATCCTGTGTCTGTACACGCCTTTGCGTTTCGTTCGGACGGCGAACAGAAGACTTCAGAAATTATGTCTTTTTGAAAATAGATTCAATTCATCAACCTTGCATACCCGATGGTCCTTTCACTAGCGGTGATCACTTTTGCCTCATAAAGTCTAACCTCCGCTTGGTGATTTTATTCAAGTCAGGGCCCCCCTCCCTCTCCCCTCCCAACCTCCCCCCTCCCCGCCCAACCTCCCCTTCCCCCTCCCCTCCCAACCTCCCCTTCCCCCTCCCCTCCCAACCTCCCCCTCCCCCTCCCCCTCTCTCAACCCCTCCCCCAACCTCTCCCTAACCCACCTCCCCTCCTCCTCCTGCCCCTCCCCCTCTTCTTTACCCACCTCCTCCTCCCCCTCACCAACCCCCTTCCCCTTCCCTAACCCTCTCCTCCTCCCCCTCCCCCTCCCTCTCCCCTCCCCTTCACCCTCCCCCTCCCCTCCCACTCCCCTCCCCTTCATCCCTCCCCAACCCCCTTCCCTTCTCCTTCTCCCTTCCCTTCTCCTTCCCCCTCCCCTTCTCCTTCCCCCTCCCCTTCTCCTCCCTCTCCTCCCCTCCTCTTCCTCCCTCCCTCAATCCCCTTCCCTTCCCCCTCCCCTTCTCCTCCCTCTCCTCCCCTCCTCTTCCTCCCTCCCTCAATCCCCTTCCCTTCCCCCTCCCCTTCCCTCTCCACCTCCCCCTCCCCTCCCCCTCCCCCTTCCTCCACCTCCCCCTCCACGTCCCCCCTCCCCCCCTCTCCACCTCCCCCCTCCCCCTTCCTCCACCTCCCCATCCACGTCCCCCCCTCCCCCCCAAGAAAGACTTATAAGAGAGAAACTCTCATTCCTCTCTTCACACCGCAGAAATTGCTTATGCACCGATGGCGGACCACACTGTTATTGACGTGTCATTATGAGGTAGCGCCACGTCATTAATCACGTGATTCCTGACGTCATCGCTGCTGACGGTGACGTAATACTATTAGTCAGTGTTGGAGTACCTCGTTACGTCAAGGGGTATAGGCACGTGACGGGGGTATAAACGGGTTACTGAGAGAGGGAGACTGGGAGGGGAGAAATAGAGAGGGAGGAACGTGGGAAGAGAGAGAGAGTGAGACGGAAGGATGTAGAGGAGGGAGGGAAGAGAAGGATGTAGAGAAGGGAGAAAAGGGATAATGTCGAGACAGACAGACAGACAGACAGGTAGAAAAGAGAGGGAGAAAGAAAAAGAAAGAGAGAGAGAAGAGAGAGAGAGAGAGAGAGAGAGCGAGAGAGAGAGAGAGAGAGAGAGAGAACGTGAGAGATATGTAGATAGACAGACAGATAGATACATACATACATAGACAGAGATAGATATATATATATATATATATATATATATATATATATATATATATATAGAGAGAGAGAGAGAGAGAGAGAGAGAGAGAGAGAGAGAGAGAGAGAGAGAGAGAGAGAGAGAGAGAGAGAGAGAGAGAGAGAAAACAAAATAGACGGAGAAAGCTAGAAAGCAAGAAAAGCGAGAGAGATATTTAAATAGATAGATATTTAGAGTGAGAGAGAGAGAGAGAGAGAGAGAGAGAGAGAGAGAGAGAGAGAGAGAGAGAGAGAGAGAGAGAGAGGAGAGAGAGAGAGAGAGAGAGAGTACACAAACAAAAAATAGAGGCTCTTTGTGTAGGCCTGCAGTCTTGATGTGACGTCACGATTTGCCTTCCGTTCTACTGCCGAGGGCCTTGGCACAAACGCTGGGTTGCTGGAGGACCCTGTTCTCATGAAAGTTCATCCTCGAGGAGGCTGATCCTCGAGGGAGCTGGTCCTCGAGCACCTCTTCTTTTCGGAGTAAGTCTTAACCCTTTTCGCTACAGTGACATATTCTTCAGCCGAGGGGGAAGACTTGGTCCTTAAGAGAGTCTTGATGTTCCTCTGCTGAATGAAATCGTCTGGCATTAGGCAGGATAGAGTCTGAGAGACGCCTTCTTGGGCGAAGGCCCTAAGAAGACCCGGAGAGCTTCTGGTTCATCTGAAAGGTGTCTGAGGTCTTGTTTGCTATGTCTTCCCCGTTCCACTCCATAGTTTCTCTTTTGATCAAGTATTTGATATTTGGTCTTAACTCTCAAACACAAGTAACTTAATCTTCTTCATCTTTGGTCTTAACTCTCTAACACAAGTGACTTAACGTTCTTCATCTTTGGTCTTAACTCTCTAACACAAGTAACTTAACGTTCTTCATCTTTGGTCTTAACTCTCTAACACAAGTAACTTAACGTTCTTCATCTTTGGTCTTAACTCTCTAACACAAGTAAATTAACGTTACAAAGGATTACAAAGGCGGAGCATGCCGACAGGAGACCTTTTGATCCATATCTAGGTCGGATGCAAAAAAAAAAAAAAAAATCATATTAATAATAAAATAATAAATA
>NC_134801.1:55006691-55009191 GCF_046742065.1 Oratosquilla oratoria
TATTCGCAAATATGTACATGGCTCAAGTGGAAGAGAAAGTTTTCCAGCACCATCCTCCCCCTGGACTCTATACCCGTTATATCGATGACATCTTCATCACCACCACCAACGACAAAGATGCCGACAGCTTGATGATGGCCCTTCAGAACAACTCTTGCCTTACCTTCACCTGTGAACGCAGTATTCATCGGCGTCTCCCCTTCCTTGATTTGTACATCACCAAAGATGAGGATGGCTTCAGGACGAAGGTCTATACTAAAGCTACTAACGTAGGAAGGTGTCTCAATGCCCGCGGCGAATGCCCGGCAGCCTACAAGCGGTCTGTAGCCGCTGCATATATCAACAGGGCCTTAACGCATTGCAGTAGCTGGACAGATACCCACCGGGAATTTGACCGCATCCGACAGCTTCTAACCAATAACGGATATCCAGACCACATGATTGAAGGACTCATCAAGAAGAAGCTTGAACAATACACAGCTCCTAACCAGGTTCCAGAACTCCCCAGGCAACAAGATCATCATATATCATCGAAAACAATTATCACGACAATTATAAAGAAGAGTGTGATGCCATTAAAGGCATCATAAAAAGAGGAGTCACTCCCACCGATTCAACCACTACCATTGCCTTTAGAATTTACTGTAAACCAAACCTCACTAGAGCTTTGGTTATGAAAAACAACACTGCTCCTTAGTCTCCTTTCGAGGCCTCTACCAACGTAATCTATGAATTCACGTGTCAGGAGAGTCGCTGTGACGGCTCCAACACCTACATTGGTAGAACCTCCACTACCTTAAGAAGACGCCTCCAATACCACCGTAACCAAGGTTCCATCTTTCAGCATTACATTGATCATCACGACAAAAAAACCACCACTTCAGAAACTAATTGAATCTACGACTATTCTTCACAGAGAGTCCAACCACAGGCGTATGCAAATTGCAGAAGCCGTAGCCATCACTTCCCGTCACCCTACCATTAATGTACAACTTGCTTCTGATTTTATTCTCCCTTCAGCTCGCCCTCTGAAACCGCTCCCTCTTCAACCTACACAAGACCTTCCATCAAGCCGCCAAGATCTCCAGCCAAAAACCAGAGCCTCCTCCAGATCACGAGAGAATCACCGCAGCCAATCGGAAGCCAGCATTCTGCCCGGGGTAAGCACAAGATCACGGGAGAACCCCCGCAGCCAATCGCAAGCTAGCATTCTGCCCGGGCCTAGCCGCTTGAGCTGCGTAGCAGACAGAGGTCATCCCCGCCGCCCGAGATCAGGCGAAATGTCCCATGAGCCAATCAGAGCCCAGCATTCCACCCGCTCTGAGTCGACTGAACCGTTCGACCGAGTATAAAAAGCCTCCCGCTTAGCCACCTTCTTAACTTGCCTCTAGACCTTCAAGACCAGAACATCGCCTCTACACCAATGAAGTCCTTCTCACCCTGAGGAAGCCTCTTATCGAGGTGAAAAAACTCCGAAGTTTTAGGTGTCGTTGTCAACAGTTTTTTACATGCTGTTACATATCCAATAGAAACCATCGGCATTCACCAGCGCCTTTCTTTTCACATTCACCATGGATGATTTCGTTCATAAGCTGAATGAAGTTGATAGGAAGTCCTTCCTTAAACTTAAGAAGATACAACTGAAAATAGTTAAATCTATTAGCGCAGTTGATTTTAATCAAAATTGTCTCCGTGAGAACCTGTGCCCTAGAAATATATATATATATATATATATATATATATATATATATATATATATATATATATATATGCATGCTAGAGAGAAATGTAGTTGAGCACAGACAACCCACTATCGGAGTGGAAAACATTGTTAGAAAGATGACTTTTATAATTGGGCTGCAGTATATATATGTATATATATGTATATGTGTATGTATATATGTGTATGTATGTATATATGTGTATGTATATATATATATATGTGTATGTATATATATATATGTGTATATATATATATGTATATATATATGTATATATATATGTATATATATAAATATATATATATATGTATATATATATATATATATGTATGTGTATATATATATGTATATATTATCACGTGGTTGATATTACTTCCATAAAAACGTCATATATGTGACTGGATGACAGCAATAAGCGTCAAGGAGTATGAATGATCATAGACTTATAGATATACAGTAATGACAACCATCATACTAGAGAGACTCTCCCGACTTAATTATCTCGTCTCAAGACTTGGCCATGAACGACGTAAACACTTCAACATAAAAAATAGACATCGACTTTTCTAAGAAGAACTCTTGATTCTCCGAGAAGACTTTGAGGTTATTCCGAAGAGGTCATGAATTAGGTTAGATCATGTGACTTGTTATTTTCTTTCAGCGGGAACCCACTGAAGTACTTCTCGGCCAACTTCTATTTTGATTACATACTTATCTATCTTTTAATTCTCTTATTCACTTATCTATTTATATCTATCCACCTAGTTCTTCATTCATTG
>NC_134801.1:55014191-55021691 GCF_046742065.1 Oratosquilla oratoria
GAGATAACTTGGTCTTTCATCTTCCGTCGTATGCGCATAATCCCGAGTTCGAGTCCCCTGGTGACGACCTATCCTTGGGTACGTGGGAGTTAAAGGTGGCGGCTTCAGCCGCAGGTAGAAGCCCTCCCCAGGGATTGCATTTGACTGCAATTTCCGAGCAATTAAGCTTTCATGAAAGTCGCAATATGTCCTCCCGGACGTGGAGAACACGTATAGAACAATGTATTATATATCGTTACGCTGTCGGCTTAATCGTCTTCCGACAAAGGGTTCCTCTTAAGCTGAGTAAAAGGGTCTAATGTTAGGTTATAATGTACACATACGCACGCATATGTATGTACATAAATTCACGCACGTATACTCGCACACATGTATTCACGCTCTCCTCATACGTACATTATATATGTATGTATGTATTATATATATATATATGTATGTATGTATGTATGTATGTATATACATATATGTATATATGTGTATATATATACATATATATATATATATATATATATACATGTGTGTGTGTGTGTGTGTATGCATACATTATCAACCACAATGCAATTTAATTCTAAGCCATCAATATCGGGTGTTCCGTGGAGGCTACATGCAGAAACTGAAACGTGGTCGTACCACGTTTCAGTTTCTCCATGAACACCCGATGTTGATGGCTTAGAATTAAGTGCATTGTGGTAGATAAAAAGGTATCGCTATTCACTAGGACCCATTCAGTGTTGTACATAAACATATATATATGTATATGTACATATACATATATATAATATATATATATATATATATATATTATATGTACAAGATAAGAGAAAGGGAAGAGGGCGGATGGGAGTGGGGTATATAGGGATGGAATGGGTGGGAGTGTTTTTTATGCCTTTGTTTTTGGTATATGTATATATATATATATATATATATATATATATATATATATATATATATATGTGTGTGTGTGTGTGTGTGTGTGTGTGTGTGTGTGTGTGTGTGTGTGTGTGTGTGTGTGTTTTTATATATGTACATACACACGCACACTCATATATATATACATATATATATATATACATATATATATATATACATATGTATATTATATGTACATATATATATATATATATATATATATATATTATATATATATCATACATATATGTATATATGCAATAAAAACACTAGGAGCGTGTGTTCACAAATGCGTAAATAACCACTAGAAAAAGTAAACTAACGAAGCAGAGCGCTTTCGTATAATTACATCTTCAGTGCAGATACAAAGAAGGAATTATAAGATGAAGAAACAAGGTACAGAATATATGACATAGTGAAGAGGGCATTCGGAGAGGTAGTGGAAGAAGTACACGTGGCGGACGTTTGGGCCGTCCTGGTAGCCAACAAGGACGGCCGTGAAAGTGAGTTGAAGTTTAGTGTATATCGCAAACCAACCAATGTTTGTTCATATATACACTATTATTCCTCACACCCTGATGGCGTAAAGATATCTGTTTTTTCGTCGATGTACCTCAGGGCCCTACGCATTTGCAGCCCAGAGTACATCGATGATGAAATAAGATGTATTTACGACATTGGTACTAAGCTACAATACCCCACACATGTTCTTGACAAAGCTTACAATCGTGCTAAAAGGACATTTTACAACCTTAGGTCAACTCAAACTTTCAATATGAATAACTTGCTAATTTTACCGTACCAAGAGAACCTGCAAAATATTCCAAATATATTACGTAAATTTAACATTAATGTAGTTTTCAATAATAAGAACACTGTAAGACAACTGCTCATAAATAATTCTGTCAATAGTAATAAAGGGTGTGTGTACAAAATACCTTGCAAATCATGTAATCAGTTTTATGTTGGTCAGACTGCTAAAACACTCACAACACGAATCAATCAACACAAGAAATACGTTAGAGAGGGAAACCAATCTAGCGGTATATTCAACCACATGAACCATTTTAACCACCCAGTTGACTGGGATAACGCTAAAGTCATCACATACAACAACAACATAACAGAAAGAAATTTAATTGAATGCAGTTTGATCAAATCTAGTAAGGGGATACATGTTAATCTTCATCAAGGTTTGTACAAATTAGATAGTTTTATTTCTCATGAAATTTCAAAATTGTTTGAATTGTAATATAAATTATGAGCAGTTGTCCCATACTTGTTGGTTACCAGGACGGCCCAAACGTCCCATACTTGTTGGCTACCAGGACGGCCCAAACGTCCGTCACGTGTACTTCTTCCACTACCTCTCCGAATGCCCTCTTCACTATGTCATATATTCTGTACCTTGTTTCTTTATCTTATAATTCCTTCTTTGTATCTGCACTGAAGATGTAATTATACGAAAGCGCTCTGCTTCGTTAGTTTACTTTTCCTAGTGGTTACTTACGCATATATATATATGTATATATATATATATATTGATGTATATACATATACATATATATTTATATGTGTATATATACATATATAAATATATATATACATATATATACATATATATATATATATATATATTATATAGTGTAAATACATGTATATATATATATATATACATATATATACATGTATATATATATATATATATTTATATGTATATATATATATACATATATATATATATATATATGAATATATATGTATGTATATATTATTTCTATATATATGTATACACACATACTCCTTTGATATATGCTAAACGTAATATCGACATTACTGAACGGTGAGGACTAAAACTTGCAACGTAATACTCGAGTTCATTCCACGACAGAAAATGATATGCAATATGCTTGAGTAACAAGACCCTCGTTTGTGCTACACACTGACCCACTTCGACCCACACGCAGTCATGTTATCCGTGACGTCATATGGAGGACATAAGACACTCTCTTGTACGTATTATTTAAATCGTTTAAAGAAACCTGCGCGACTCTGGTGTGTAGGGGTGTTCCATATTCAAGCGAATAATGTTGGATTTAGTTCGATTAGTTGCAGGTTTCAGGTGAATAGAATTACTTGGCGAGATGTGTACAAAAGAAAACGTAGCAAAATATCAAGCTTTAGCAGAATAATGTCAACCTCTAAATAAAGATGCCTTTCTTTGGGAAGAAGAAAAAACTATTAATAGATAAACGAAAAAGACATAAAATTGATAAAAATATGAAAAAAATATAAGAAATCGACTATGATGAAATATAGATAATAGGTCATTAAAAATAAAATTATTAGAATAAAAAAGAAAAAATAGTAATTGAATAGATCAATTAATCACTAAATAGGTAGGAGAAGAAGACAAATAAATAAATAAAGTAATTAGATAGAATAGGTGAATAAATGAACAGATAGATCAATAAACAGATCAATTAATATGCAATACTAAATAACATAAAACTTTAAATGTTATTGGTAGGACAGACGATAAGGTGGCCAAAAAAAATTAAGGTTTAGCTCTTTTTTTTTGGGGGGGGGGGGCTTTTCCGAAGCCCAACCAAACCCCTTCTGTGGAAGCCAGAACGATATGTAAATCATAAAACAAATGAACTAATGAACCCACTTAGGAGAGCCAGAATAAAAACATAAATCATGTGAACCATTAACACAGTTGATGATCATATATCAAACTGTACTGGCTATGGTACGAAGCTGTATCAGGTAGTACGGTACGTGGATAGCGCAAGTGGTGAAATTCAGAGGAAATGAAGAGATTATGTGTAACACAGGGTTCAGCGTCATTTGACCAATAATTTCTCGAGTAATGGATTCATATGCAAATCAAGGGCGTGTGAGCAACCCCTTTCCCTGTGTAGAGCTCTCTTGCCTTGTGACGAGGTATATCTTGCTCACCCTTCCGGAGAATTCTGCTTATTTCACTTATTTATTCATTCAATGACCTACTCGTTTATTTATGTATTTATTTACTTATTCATTTATATATTTATTCATTATCTATGTATTTTTTTCATTTATTTGTTTAATTATTTATTAATTATCACTCTGTCTTTGTATCTCTGTGTCAATGTGTCTTTCTGTATTCGTTTTCATTTTGTCATATTGTCCTTTTGTATTCTTTTTTGTCATTTTGTTCGTTTGTCCTTTAGTCCTTTCGTCATTTTGTATTTGTGTCCTTTTGTATTTGTGTCTTGTGTCTGTGTCTGTCTTGTGTCTTCGTGTCTTCGTGTCCTTGTGTCTGTGTTGTTGTGTCATTGCGTCGCTGTGCCTTTTTAATTCTGTCATAGTGTATTGATGTTTTGATGCCTTCATGACTTGACGTCTTGATATCATTATGGCTTGATATAATAATGGTTTGATGTCCTGATGTCTTGATGGTTTAATGTCTTGATTTCTTGTTGTCTTGATGACTTGATGTCTTGATGTCTTGATGACTTGATGTCTTGATGTCTTGATGACTTGATGTCAGTATGGCTTGGTGGTTTGATGGCTTGATGTCCTGATGTCTTGATGTCTTGATGTCTTGATTTCTTGTCATGGTGACTTGATGTCAGTATGGCTTGATGGTTTGATGTTCTGATGTTTTGATATTTGATATTTTGATGTCTTGATGGCTTGATGTCTTGATGTCTTGATGTCTTGATGTCCTGATGGCTTGATGTCTTGATGTCCTGATGTCTTGATGTCTTGATGTCTTGATGTCTTGATGTCTTGATGTCTTGATGTCTTGATGTCTTGTTTTGATGCCTTGATGTATTGATAACTGGATGTACTGACGTCTTTATGTCTTCATGTCTTTGTCTTTATGCCTTCATGGCTTCATGTCTTCATGTCTTCACAACTTTATGTCTTCATGTCTTCACGTCTTCACGTCTTTACGTTTTCACGTCTTCACATCTTTATGTCTTCATGTCTTCATGTCTTCATGTCTTCATATTTTCACGTCTTCACGTCTTTATGTCTTTATGTCTTTATGTCTTTATGTCTTTACGTCTTTATGTTTTCATGTCTTCATGTCTTCATGTCTTCATGTCTTCATGTCTTCATGTCTTCATGTCTTCATGTCTTCATGTCTTCATGTCTTTGTCTCTTTGTCTCTTTGTCTCTTTGTCTCTTTGTGTCTTTTGTGTCTTTTGTGTCTTTATGTCTTTATGTCTTTATGTTTTCAAGCCTTCACGCCTCTATGTCTTTATGTCTTCATATTTTCAAGTCTTCATGTCTCATTGTATGGAAGAAGGACCTACACAATGTTGAATATAACCATTTGGCGTTAGCCAAGATAAAATCTTGAAGAAAAAAAATCGTTCTAATGAAGTCTTTCACCCTCAGAGCTTTAACATCTTTAGTTCAATATTCTATTCAAACTGAATAAAATAATCTAGCGCTAGACTGACCGAAATCAGTAAAGGATACATGATACCTTCAAAGGCCTTAATGTCCTGTTTTCCTTAACCTGTTTTGTGCCATTTGCAATCTTTATAGCCTCATTTTCTATTCTCTTTGATCATAAATGCCTGAGTACTAGAGACGTGACTGATGCTAGCATAGACCTTGTGTGTGTGTGTGTGTGTGTGTGTGTGTGTGTGTGTGTGTGTGTGTGTGTGTGTGTGTGTGTGTGTGTGTGTGTGTGTGTGTGTGTGTGTGTGTGTGTGTGTGTGTGTGTATGTGTGTGCGTGTGTGTGATTCACCATGTTCTTGGATCACGTGTTGGACTCTTGATCGTCAGTTATTTCCCTCCCAGAAGTGTGTATGTGTTTGTGTCCGTGTGTATGTATGTGTGTGTGTGTGTGTGTGTGTGTGTGTGTGTGTGTGTGTGTGTGTGTGTGTGTGTGTGTGTGTGTGTGTGTGTGTGTGTGTGTGTGTGTGTGTGTGTGTGTGTGTGTGTGTGTGTGTGCGCACGCGCCTGTGCGTGAATGTATTTTAATACTTTCAAAGGTCAATGGTCACCAGATTCCGTCACTTGGTTGTCAGTTAATAAATTCATTTCCAAAGCTACTAGTTCCGGATACCTATCAGTCATATCCTCAATCTTACCAAGAGTACGTGGACTATGGATCTTGTTCTCCTTATGTATATATTCTTGTTCTCCATTTACCATACTCATCTACTAAATAAATTGACGCAGCCCAAAGGCATTTCTCCCCGTCTTCCCCATTTCTGCATGAGGGGACGGAGATGAGGGGTCGTTGATTTATTGAAGTGGCCTTGCTGTGGATGTGCTGTATCTTGCAACACTGCTTCTGACCCAGGGCAGTAGGCGAGATACAGGGATGACCCGTTATCCAGGAGGAGCCAAGATAAGAGGAGGGAAAGGGGGTGGATGAGAGTGGAGTATATCAGGGATGGAATGGGTGGAAGTGGATTTTATGCCTTTGATTTTTGGCTACCTCCCTTGTAAGGGGGAAAAAGCCTTTGTTGTATTTATATAAATCTGCTAAAAAGGACTACAGATAGGGGTCGAAATATATGGATATCTCTGACCCTCTGCTTATTTTTCCCTGAAAGTGGGTTACAGTTTTATCTTGTTATGGTATAAAGCTACTACCTCCGGCTGAAGCCACCATTACTGCCTGAAGTACTTGAACTTACGGGGAAATTGACAGTCACTGATGAACATCGAGGCTCGAACCTATACCCTTGTACTTACGAGAGAGGATCAAGACCGAACTGGCCATAGCTGAAGAAAAATATAAGGAGTCATCATTCTATAGCGTAATGTGAAGTAACTAGAACATTATTATTTTTCTAACTGCCGCCAGGCGATTTTATTCAGCTGAAGAAGATCTCTTGCACAGTGGAAGGTGTAGCTGAACTTATAACGGGTAGTACACGGTGTACATGTACACGTAGTACATGTACATGTAGGGCATATTCAGCTTAATAGGTGTTTTACGGAATATTTAATATATTTCATAATACTTAACATATTTCATTAGTCTCTTTAATGCATTTAACTTGTTTAGTTTACTTAGTTAATTTGATTTAACTTATCCAATTTAACTGATTTACGTAATCAATCTGATTTATTATATTCGGTTAATCTAATGTATTTGATTTATCTATTTCATTATGGTAATTAAAATATCTTAATTCATCCGTTTTATTTTGTTTTATTTTTTCTATTAATTCGTTTCGCTTAATTAACTTAAATTATATCATCTTATTATATTTCATTTATCTTGTTTATTTAATTTGTTTAATTAATTTCGTCGCTAATGTAGCCATATTAGACTTTTGTTACTGATAATCTGAGGTTCTCTTTGATCCCCATAAATTTTATATTCCCGGACAGCTAGGTCAAATGGCGGTCACTAGCATCCATTAGGAATCGATCCATGCCCTTTACGCTCACGAGGCAGTGCCTTAGCCTACCTCGCCACAACAAAACACATGTACAAACATTTTCGTCGTTTTAGAACGTTTGCATGAATTATATATCGAGTTGATTACGTGTTGAAATAATAGTTGCATATCTTTGACTTCGTGATTCTTCTCTGTTGCTGTATTACACATGATTGCAAA
>NC_134801.1:55049191-55051691 GCF_046742065.1 Oratosquilla oratoria
ACAGTTGTCTCGAATTATGACAAAAGAAACAATATAGATTTAATATATCTAGACTTTGCAAAAGCTTTTGATACCGTCCCACACGAAAGACTACTTACTAAATTAGCTTTGCATGGAATAAGTGGTAGCCTATTAGGTTGGACTAGTAATTGGTTGAAAGGTCGAAAACAGAGAGTTGTTTTAAATGGAAAAACTTCTGGATGGAAAAGTGTTGCAAGTGGAGTTCCTCAGGGTTCCGTTCTTGGGCCACTTCTATTCATAGTATATATAAATGATATAGACCATGGACTAAAATCTACTGTTTCCAAATTTGCTGATGATACAAAACTGTGCGGAGTGGCAAATGATCACTCAAACCAATTAGATATTCAAGAAGATTTAGATAAATTACAGCAATGGTCTGAAAAGTGGCTAATGAAATTTAACACAAGTAAATGCAAGGTAATGCACATAGGTAAAAATAACAGCAAGTACGATTACAAGTTATTTGGAAATTCGTTAACAAAAGTGGATAGTGAAAAAGATCTCGGCGTAATTATCAGTAACGACCTCAAATCATCCAAGCAGTGTATTTCAGCCTCTGAGAAAGCAAATAAGATTCTGGGATTGATTGCGCGATCTTTTGATTTCAAAAGTCCATCACTCATTAACAAGCTATATAAATCGTTAGTTCGTCCACATTTGGAATATGCTGTTTCCGTATGGTCACCGAATCTCATTAAAGACATTGACAGACTGGAAAAAGTACAACGGAGAGCCACAAAACTGATTCCAAATATCAAAAATAAATCATACGAAAATCGACTTAAGCACATGAATCTGTTTTCCCTAAAAAAGCGTAGACTCAGAGGTGACTTGATACAGGTCTTTAAGATTTTAAAGGGAACTGACAACATCAAAAGTGACCAAATTTTCACATTGAATGAGAATCCGACAAGAAACAATGGTCTCAAACTGTCCGGAAATAGATTCAATTTGGAAGTAGGTAGAAACAACTTTGCCAACCGTGTAGTTAATGAATGGAATAAACTTCCTGCACAGGTAGTGCAATGTAGTTCAGTTCGAAGCTTTAAGAATCATTTAGATAAATACCTAAGTAAGATGCTGTAATTATTATAATTTATGTTATATTATTTGTTTTTGTTTTGTTATAATTTGTCTGTCTGATTTTCATTTATTATTAGTTATATGTCAATTTATTATCATTTACTATTTACCTGTTTGTTTGTTATTCAACTATACCAATGCATTTATTTATATATTTTAATTGTTATTTACATTGTTATAGTTTTAATTTATTATTAATATGTTTTTTTTTTTTTTTTTTTTTTTTTTTTTTTTTTGCATCCGACCTAGATATGGATCAAAAGGTCTCCTGTCGGCATGCTTTGCCTTTGTAATCCTTTGTAATATATATGTGTGTGTGTGTGTGTGTGTGTGTGTGTGTGTGTGTGTGTGTGTGTGTGTGTGTGTGTGTGTGTGTGTGTGTGTGTGTGTGTGTGTGTGTGTGTGTGTGTGTGTGTGTGTGTGTGTGTGTACTATATATGTGTATGTATATGTATGTATGTGTTTGTGTGTGTATCTATCTACCTATCTATCAACTTTTGGTTTCATTTCCAACAGACCTGAAAGATCCTCACCAAGAATAAAATCACTTTTCTCCTCTTCTTGGTTGTCCCTCCCTACCTTAGAAAATTTCTACATCCTCCTTCTCCCCCTCCTCCTCCTTCTCCTGCTCTTCCCCTTCTCCTGATCTTCCTCCTTTCTCCTCCACCTCCTTTTCTTCCTCCTCCTCTTTCTTCTCCCCTTCCTCCTCCTCCTTCAAATTCTCTTTCTTCTCCTCTTCCTCTTTCTCTTCCTTCTCCTCCCTCTTCCTCTCCTTCTGGTCCTGCTCCTCTTTCTCATTCTCCTTCCTTTTCTCCTCTTCCTCCTTCTCCTCATCTTCCTCTTTCCCCCTATTCCCTCTCTTCTTCCCCCTCTTCCTCCTTCTCTCTTCCTCTTATCTTTTGTTATCTAAAGGTCTTTCTTCTCCCTTTTCTTCACTTCTTGTATACTCTTTGTCACTTCCACTTCCTTCTCCCACTCCACCTCCTCAGAGTCACTCCAAACCAAGACTTTGTCAGTCACAGTGGAAGACCTTGTCCTCAGCCAATCTCGTCCTCGCCTTTTCCCAGCCTCGCACTCCAAGTGGCACTCCAAAGGGCTCTCTACCGAACCCGTAATCTGCTCCTCGTATCACCAATAGCTTGAAGACCCTCCTTCTTGTCCTCCTCCTCCTCCTCCTCCTTCTCCTTCTCGTCCCGCTTCCCCTACTTCTGATACTCTTCCTCCTCTTCCTTGTCCTTTCCTTCCCCTCTTCTTTCTATTCCTGTTCCTCGTGCTAATGCTGCTATAATTCTTCCTCCTCCTCCTCCTCCTCCTCCTCCTCCTCCTCCTCCTCCTCCTCCTCCGTTTCCTTTTCCTCCTTGTCCTCCTCGTCCCTCATCTCGTACTTTTGATT
>NC_134801.1:55064191-55066691 GCF_046742065.1 Oratosquilla oratoria
TTATTATTCATATTATTATAATATTTCTTTTTATTTCATCTATTTTTTTTATAATTTATATAATTTTTTTCGCATCCGACCTAGTTATGGACCAAAAGGTCTCCTGCCGGCATACTCCTCCTTTGTAACACTTTATATATATATATATATATATATATATATAATATATATATACTGTATATTTATATGTATTTCTATATATACATATATGCATTTATATATATATACATATATATGTATTATATATATATATATATATATATATATGTGTGTGTGTGTGTGTGTGTGTGTATGTGTGTGTGTGTGTGTGTGTGTGTGTGTGTGTGTGTGGTTAGAATTCCTAGACCGCGAAGTAAACAATGGAACACTAGATGTTATATTAGATTGGGTATTAATGGCCAGTGCTTTGTCTCTAATATGGAATGCGGCAAGCAATTGTAGTCTCTGAGGTCATCACAGGTTCAAATAATTTTGGTAGAATTAATCAAGTCCTCCCTGCTAAGTCCGATGTTTTGAAAAAGTCTGTGATGTTGTTTGATAGCTCTTTCCCGTAGAGGTAATGATAGGCTGACTATGCATCTAGTGTAACTGATGTATGTTTATGAGGCTTACAATCCTCCGAATAACAAGTATATTTGTATACTTTATTGGTTCTATTCGAGTATGTAATGTTTGGTCGTCTAGATAAGTTGTTAGTCATGATCAGAGGGGAGGTTCTGGGATTTTTTGTAGTAAATGAGAAGGCGAATTTTGTTGTTCTCATTTGTATAGTGAAATTGTTTTTGGATAATGCCTTTAATTGCTTTTTATTTTATTTTTTTAATTATTAGTGAAGGTGTTTTGGTAATATATATTGATGTAGTTATGGTTTTGTAGTGTACTGTTTGTGATATTTGTTTCTAGCATCCAACATACATACATACATACATACATACATACATGCTTACTTGCTTATAGTAGTCCGTCGCTGACGACGATGACGTTGCACCATGCCAAGAAGTGGTATTACGCCAGATGAACTCGCTGATGGCTGTGGAGTCCGATTCTCGATTTGCATATATGGCTGCAGGTATCACAGGGAAAGTTACCCTCTGCCTGATGTGCCGCATGTCTTTGCCGTCTTCGATGTTCTGCCCGATCGTTGTAGGTGGAAGTGAGAGTATCTAAGCCGTTTTGGCATGTAGATCGCCATTCTCTCCGATCGGCAGCAACATTTTCAATGGTGGTGGGTTCGATGCCACATTTTTTTCAGCGTTGTTTTCAGATGGTCCTTGTGTCGTTTACGTGGGCTCCCAGGGTGGAGTCTGCCCTCAGCAAGTTCTCCATAGAGAACTTTACGTGGTAGTCTCTCTTCTGGCATGCGGATAGTATGCCCCAGCCACCGTAGTTGACGTTGGGTTAAGACTGTTTCCAGCGGGTCCATTTGTGTGCGTCGATGGATTTCACTGTGAGGTACCTTGTGCCACCATTTTAGACCCAGTATGCGCTGTAAGCAGGTGGTGTGAAAGGCCTCCAACTTTTTCAAATGGCGTCTATAAGGCACCCATGACTCACTGCCATACAGAAGGATGGAGAGACATACATACATACATACACACATACATACATATATACGTATATACATTTCTACATACATATATACATGTATACATACACAGACATATCCATAGTACGTATCTTTTCGAGCATTGCTTGTATGATATAAGAACGAAGCAATCTAATATTTTTTCACTCCAGCGAAAGACGTAAGCTTCATTACTAATAAGTCAATTAAATCCTGAATTGCAGAACGAAAAAATGCAAAGATGATAGAAAGAAAACGCAGGAAATGAAATGGAAATATGAACATACATACACAACGTTAAACTCAAATTGAGCTAAATAAATCCATTCGAAAATAAAATTTGAAGGTGTAAGAATGAAAAATCTGAAATTGAAAGAGGATAATCCCATGTGAGGGTTCTTGAGTCCTTCAAAGGCCCAATCAACGACGAGAATCATAATAGCTCCTTAAAAAAATGATAATAGATAAATAAGATAAAAAAATAAGATAAATTAATAAGAGAAAAATAAATGATAATGATAATAAAAATAATAATAATTGTAATAATGATGATAATGATGATAATGATGATAATGAGAATAATGATGATAATGATGATAATGATGGTGATAATAGTAATAATAATTAATAGTAATAATAATAATAATAATAATAATAATAATAATTAATAATAATAATAAAAATAAAGATAAGAATAATAATAATAACAATAATAATAATAATAATAATAATAATAATAATAATAATAATAATAATAATAATAATAATAAAAAAACAGACCCACACAAATGTTTGTTTTTTCCCTTGTAATTGTTACAAAGTCAAAGCACGTTTACAGAACTAATTATTACTTTTACTTTTTATTATTGTGGAGAACTGTTCACGTTTTGTTAAAGCATGTGGCGCGTGATCTGAATAGTGGCGCTATCGGAAGCG
>NC_134801.1:55071691-55076691 GCF_046742065.1 Oratosquilla oratoria
CTCTCGCTCTTATCTCCTCCCCTTCCCCTTCTCCTTCCATCTCTATGTCTTCCTCCCCTTCCCCTCTCCCCTCTTTCATCCCCTTCCCTCCTATATTCCTCTTCTTTAATTAACCCACTTTCCCTCTCTGGACATAGCTATTTCTCTCTTTTTTTCTCTCTCTCCCTCTTCCATCTCCCTTTCCTCCTCTACATTTTCCTCCTTCCCCCTTTTATTTACTCCCTTGCCTTTCCCCCCCTTCCGACCTTCTCTTCTCCCCTATCCTCCCCACTCCCTCCCCTCCCACCATCTTAACTTAATTCCCTTTCAACTTCCTTCCAATCTTTCCCTCCCTTCCTCTCCCCTTTCCCTCTCCCTCCTCCTCCAACTCCATCCTCCCCCTCCCCCTCCCCTCCCATTTCCTCCTCCCGCTCCCACCTCCACCTCCCCCGCCAACTTCCCACTCCATCTTCCACCTCCAACTACCCTCTCTTCCTCTCTCTCAATCTTCCTCCTCTTCCTCCTCCTCCCAATCTCTCCCCCTCTTTTCCATACTCTCCCATCTCCTCCCCCTACCCCCTACCCCCTACCCCCTACCCCCTACCCCTCCCCCTACCCCCTATCCCTCACCCTCTCTTCCACCCTTCCTCACCCTCCACACATTACATCATTCTCCCTCTTTATATGATCACCTTAATGCACACACACACAAACCCTTCGTCTACCCTCCACCCACTTTACTTGACACCGGACTAATTCAAACAGCCCCCTTTACTCTTTGCCCGCCTCTCCCACCTCCTCTCTCCTCATCCTCTTCCTCCTACTCTCCCTCCTTCTCATCATCATCATCCTTCTCTTTCTCTCTCTCTCTGCTACTTCTTCTCTTCATCCCCTTTCTCCTATTTCTCCTTTTATTCCTTTTCTTTTTTCTCCTCCTTTTTTTCTTTCCTCTTTCTCTTCTTCTCCTCCTCTCTTATCTTACTATTTGTTCCTCTCTTCCTCGTCTTGCTCCTCCTTCTTCTCCTCATTTTCTTCCTTGTCCTCTTACTTCTCTTTTTCATCCTCCTACTCCTACTCATCATCATTCTCCTTCATTTCCTCTCCATATCATTTCCTCTCTTTCTCCTCCACAACTTCCATGCTCTCCTCCTCCAGACCTCCTCCTCCTCCTCCTCCTCCTCCTCCTCCTCCTCCTCCTCCTCCTCCTCCTCCTTCTCTTCCTCCTCCTCCTCCTCCTCCTCCTTCCCACCATGATATAGAGGATCGGTCCCTCCCCTTGTGTGTTTGGGCATCGTGTCGCTTTCGGTGATGTCTTTACGGACGGGAGGCTGACCTGCGCCTCCCTCACCATTCCCTCCTCCTCCTCTTCCTCCTCCTCCTCTTCCTCCTTCTCCTCCTCCTCATATCATTCCAAGTTCATTCTGCCTTGGGCTCTAATGAAGTAATACTCACTCCCATAGGTTGTGTATATATCCACGAGTATGTACGGTATATTTGCAATATTATATATATATATATATATATATATGTATATATATATATATATATATATGTATATATATATGCATATATGTGTGTGCATGTGTGTGTGTGTGTGTGTGTGTGTGTGTGTGTGTGTGTGTGTGTGTGTGTGTGTGTGTGTGTGTGTGTGTGTGTGTGTGTGTGTTTATGTGTGTATGTGTGTGTATGTCTGTATGTGTGTGTGTGTGTATGTGTGTGTGTGTGTGTGTGTGTGTGTGTGTGTGTGTGTGTGTGTGTGTGTGTGTGTGTGTGTGTGTGTGTGTGTGTGTGTGTGTGTGTGTGTGTGTGTGTGCGTGCGTGCGTGCGTGCGCGTGTGAATGTTGCCTTCTTCGTATTAGTCTATGTAATTTCATCTTTTCATGTTTGATCTTATTTCTTATTATCTTATGTGAACCTGTTCTATTTCTTTACGTTTTATCTTGTTCTCATTTATTGTTCTGTCATATCATATTTCACCTTGTTTTATTTCATTTAATTTCATCCATTTACACACTATTCTAATTAGCTCTTTTTCGTTCATTCTTCTTTACTTTCATTTTTTTTTGTCATGTTTATTTATTCTCGTTTTCTTGGTCACATTACTGGCAAATTGATCAATTCTTTTCTTAAATTTTCGTCAGACATTTCTTAATTCTTCATTTATTTATAGTGGTTCATCTCTTTTGTTTCTTATACATTATACATTTCTTAATATTGTATTTTCTTTTTTCTAAACGGTTCGTTTGTTTTCATGATAGTTAATTGGTTTTATTTCTCATATGTATCTAATTTTTTTTAATGGTGCGTCAGTTTTCATAATCGTTCATTTAATTTATTTCTCATTTATTTCTTCATTCTTTGTTTTATTCCAAAATGGTTCGTTCCTATTCTTCCTTCTGTTCACATGACGAACGAAAACGGTCTTCTCTCTGTGATTAGTTCCCTAGACCATTCGAAATCCAAATCGTCGCTTATAACATCACAACCTAACAAGGCGAGGAGCACACGCCAGGAGGTGCTGAGTAGCTGCAGCCGAAGACGTCACCTTGGCCTTATTATGCGCTTTGGGAACTGTTCGGGCAGGTAACTAACAGTCACTGATGGAATTCGGAGAGGAGTGCGGGACTCGAACCTATGACTAGGAAGATGCGACACTAGTACGCCTCCGATTGCGGCACCAGCGTTTCTCGGTTCAAAGTCCTGAGGGCCACACGAGGTCTAAATCATCTTCAAATTGGGGTCCACAGGACAAAAGTGAGGATAACTTAGGCTAGGTTTGGTTAGGTTAAGTTAAGTTAGGTTAGGTTAGGTTTGGTTTGGTATGGTTAGTTTAGTTTAGGTTAAGTTAGGCTAATTTAGGTTAGGTTAGGAGATGGGAGGGGAGGTTAAAGTTAGGTTAGGCTAGGTCAGGATAGGTTGAGTTAGGTTAAAGATGAAAGTTAGGTTAATTTTAAGTTACTTTTCAATCTAGGTTAGATTTTTATAAACTTCGGTTGAATTTTGATTAAAGTTAGACTAAAAATAAGTTTGGGGCTTCAGACTTTTTTAATGATCTACAAAATGATCTACAAAAAAAAAAAAACATAAATGCAAGACTTACAAGGAAACAGGATTTGAAGGGTTGACCTTTCTAGTAAACATATTTGACACATGTGTGACACGCCTGACACGCCCAAGCTTGACACAAGTGACACACTAGTTCATCTCATACCGGTAGTTGGTACACGCCTGACACGTCTATGTGGAACAATCTGACACAGGGTGATATAGTTCTTAAATTTGACACATAATTAACACTTGTCCAATACATTCTGATAAATATCTGACACACAACACACCCATTAGAGGCGATCTGACACACGAGTGACACACGAGTGTGACAGGGTAATGAAGATAACGCATGGAGTGATACTACGACATATATGTGACACAATCTGACACGACCTGACACGTGTCTGACTTGTACATGCAACTAAATTTAATACATGGACGATATACCCATCAGTCTACTTGACACATTTCTGGCACGCCAGCTGATAGGCTGTTGACATGGCTCTGAAACATTTATGTACTACGATGTAACACATTTATCAAGCTCTGACACAGTTATTGACACATGCATTGGGGTAACATAATCTAGGGATGGCCAGAAGAACGTATATAAGGTATGTCATCATTCGTAAAGAGTGAAGAATTTGCTTCTTCCTCCCCCTTTTCCCTTCCCCACTACCTCCTCTTCCTCCTCCTCTCCCTCCTCCTCCTCCTCTTCTTCCTCTTCTTCCTCCTCCTCCTCCTCCTTTTCCTCCTCCTCCTCTTCCTCCTCCTTCTTCTCCTTCAACTCTTCCTACTTTGTTCTCACACTTTTTCCCTCCATCTTTTCTTTCCTTCCCTCCTCTCCTCCTCCTAACCTACCTCATTTTGCCTTGGTACTTTCCTTTCCTCTTCTCCTTCCAGCCCTCTCTTTCTTCCTACACCCTCTCCTGTATGCACCTCCTCCTCTCCTCCTCCTTCTCCATTCTTTCCTCCCTGCCCTCCTACAAATATGGCGTATTGACCTCATAAGTTTTATCCATTTTTTTATGTTGCAGTGAAATCCCTACGGATCAGAGTCACATAGTATTTTTCTTATTATTAGAAATGAGTCACTACACAAAATATATGGCAAATCATTTATAAATTCCATTATCCTACCTTTCTAGTATTCTCTTTAGATCTTTATAAGCTACTTCTATGATTTCACTAATCAAGCTTAATATTTTCTCTGAGGATAGAAACGCTGGTTATTGGGACCAAAATACAATATTTTCTCCTCCCACTCTGTTTTCCCTATACACACGCAGATACACACGCACACACACGTAAACACACACACACACACACACACACACACACACACACACACACACACACACACACACACACACACACACACACACACACACACACACACACATACACGGCTCGGTGGCGGAACACAC
This sequence comes from Oratosquilla oratoria, assembly GCF_046742065.1. Lineage (NCBI taxonomy): Eukaryota > Metazoa > Arthropoda > Malacostraca > Stomatopoda > Squillidae > Oratosquilla > Oratosquilla oratoria. The sequence continues at coordinate 55,076,149 of NC_134801.1, forward strand.
ACACACACACACACACACACACACACACACACGCACGTACATACACACAATGTATATATACATGTATGTATGTATCTATGTATGTATGTAAGTACGTATGTATGTATGTATGTATGTATGTATGTATGTATGTATGTATGCATGTATGTATTTATGTATGTATGTATGTATGTATGTATGTATGTATGTATGCATGCATGCATGCATGTATGTATGTATGTATGTATGTATGTATGTATGTATGTATGTATGCATGTATGTATGCATGTATGTATGTATGCATGTATGTATGTATGTATGTATGTATGTATGTATGTATGTATGTATGTATGTATGTATGTATGTATGTATGTATGTATGTATATATGTATATCACCGAAAGGTACCTTTGCCCTATTATGCGTATGGGTTGTTGGGGGGAGAGAACAGCCAGTCACTGCTGTGTATCGAAGACGAGTTCTGAAATTAAAGCTGGAAGGACCACAAGGCTTCTGGTTCTTGACACTTGGCTTCTACAAGGGAAGTAATATGTGCCATTAGAGT
>NC_134801.1:55101691-55104191 GCF_046742065.1 Oratosquilla oratoria
GTTTTTGGAAAACGTGTCAGATGAGATGGTTTCTTGGAGAAATTTTCTTCATCGCCGACCACCAAAGAAAGCATTTTTCTTGAAGAAAACGGAGTCCACGATCTTTTCGAAATTTTCGAATTTGAGTCCGAGGCTCTTCTTGTCGATCTCGAAATCATCAAGGAGGTAGGCTTCTCTTATTTTGAGTCTTATTTGAGAGACTACCTTAGGAGGTCTTGGATCACAAGATCAGTTCGATGAGAACGAAAGGATAAAAGGCCTTCTGAAGCTGTACGATAGATAGTTCTTCAAATCTCTCTTACTGGAAATATTCGACAGCCCCTCGGAATGTCGAGAGGACCCTAGACAGAAGGCTCTCCTTCCCATCGAACTAATGAATGCCATCGATGACCCCTTTTCAATCGAAGAAAACCCAGAAAATCTTGACACAGTCTTTGAGATTTTTGAGTTTGAAGCCGATTATGTTTTCTTCGAAGATCTTGAGGACCAGAACGAGGACGTTTTGGTGGAACTGGAAGACATCGTCTTCGGTTCTATGGCCACTCACCTGCTCTCTGAGGCGTTCTTAGTCCTTAAAGAATGCACAGGAATTATTATAAAAATAGAGTTTGATTTCAACTGTTGGGAATTTCCCTCAGCTGAATAAATTCGCCTGACAGCAGGTGAAGAACACTTGTAAATTTCTTGTCAGTGAGCTCACCCTATTGACACTAGTTTTTTCTCTCTGAACAAAATCACGAGGCTGTAACACGAACAAAAAGGAAGTGAGAATCATAAAAACAAACAGACAAACTAACAATACACCATATACATTTCGCCATGCGTGATTATGACTGTTGTGACCTTAAACATGAGCATTCCCGTGCTCAACGGGGAGAGCAGCGGTTTGAAGTGCTTGTAAAACGTTCACATCCTTAAGAGATGCGAAGTCAGGTTTCCAGCATGTAGTAATCACTACACCATTAAGTCGTGCGTATGTATGTATATATATATATATATATATATATATATATATATATATATATATATATATATATATATATAGTATGTAGTAATCACTACACCATTAAGCCGTGCGTGTGTGTATATATATATATATATATATATATATATATATATATATATATACATTATAATATATATATATATATATAGTATGTAGTAATCACTACACCATTAAGCCGTGCGTGTATATATAATATATATATATATATATATATATATATATATATACATATATATATATATACATATATATATGTATATATATATGTATATATATGTATATATATATATATATATAATATATATATATATATATATATACATGTTACATACGGCAGAGGGCGCTTAAATGCATCAAAGGCAACAAAACTTTACCCTACGCGTTCGAACAGCTAATACAGGTGACGGTTACTGATCGACGTTGAAAAAAATATATAATAATACTAATACAAATAATAATAATAATAGTAGTAGTATTAATGATAATAATAATAATAATGATAATAATAATGATAATAATAATAATAATAATAATAATGATAATAATAATGATGAAAATAATAATAATAATGATAATAACAATAACAATAACAATAATAATAATAATAATATAATATTAATAATAATGATAATAATAATGATAATGATAATAATGATAATGATGATAAAAATGATAATAACAATTAATAATAATAGTAATAATAATAACATAGTTAATAGTAATAAACTTGAGTTTTTTAGAGCTACGGGTCTAGGTAAAAACTAGCGCTCCGAAGAAATTATAAAAAATAAAGTCACCGGATTTAGCGCCGAAGAAATGAAAAACGTGTAAGATCACTTGTGCCCGGAGGATTCGTTATACCTCGTGACGAAGTCAATCTCAGGTATATTGAGGTAGTTTAAGAAGAAAAGAAAAAGAAAAAATATTTGTCCTACTGAAAGGAGTTGTAGTTAAAAGATAAAGAAAAAATAATTACCGCTTCGCTAATGAACACTATTCGAAAGAATTTATTGAAAGCTGAAAATGAATTCGCTTATATAAACCTGAATATAAAAAGCAGAAATAAACGATGAAATATGAAGGAGAATATCGTAGATAGAATAAAAGGAATAAAGTGAATAGGATAAAACAAAGGAAAATAAAATAAAATGAAACAAAATAGAACAAATCAAAATAGGAAAAAGTTAGAATGATAAACTAAAATTTAAATAGAATAAGATTAGATGGATAGATAGGCTGGTTTGTTTCTTTTTGATTGCAACATGTGAAAAAAAACATACCAATATACAATAAAAACGCCACACACTCACACTCAAGACATTCAGCCTGAAGATGGTCTCCATCGATGACCGAAACGTTGCAATAGCCTACGGACACGTAATTGGCAGACTACTAGTAAGCTACCAAGAGAAATAGAATTTCTAGATAAAAAAATAAATAATGCAAGAATAGCAGTAGCATTCAATCTCGTCTGTCTACAAGTGAACACATACA
>NC_134801.1:55129191-55144191 GCF_046742065.1 Oratosquilla oratoria
CCCATTCTCACTACCAGTCTCAGTCTTACTCTCAGTCTCACTCTTACACTCACTCTCTCACTCTCACTCTCACTCTCACTCTCACTCTCACTCTCACTCTCATGTTATATTCAACGAATACAACACCTTCGATGACTGATGTGCACACGCATGCAATCATATGCAACAAGATATTTGTTTCGACGAAATCTACGAATCTCCCAAGGGACTTCTGTGACCAAGCTAACTGACCTTTCTTGACTACACCCTTTTGATAATAAAATATTCTCTCGGTGCCTCAGGTCAAGGATCCACTAAACAAAAGCCCAGCTATGTCTCTCGGGTCAGCCACCTGCAACCGATCGGCCGAAGCCTCAACCGACAGCGACCCAATTTCTCAGTATGCCTCATATGGCAACAACATCTTTTTCACAATTGGCAACCTTTGTTTATATGTTAATATATGTCTAGTAAACCTCCCAGCTTTTCTGAGGGCTTGCCGTGTATGTAGTAGTTAGACCAAGAACAGAACAGAACCGATTAAAACAAAGAAATCGGTCTGAGTTTCTCTTCACCACCAATTCAAATGTAGAGAACACATGTTCTACACTCACTCTCACTCTTACTCTCACTCTTACTCTCACACTCACTCTCACTATCATTTTCTCATCCTCACTTTCACTCTCACTCTGACTCTTACTCTCATTCTTTCTCTCATTCTCATCCTCATTTTCTCCTTCTCACTTTCCTTTTCACCATTACTCTTATCTTAAATATTCTTTTCGCGCTCTCAATCTCACTTTTATCTCTACCTCTTTTTCACAATCTCACGCTCACTCTCTTAATTTTACAATTTCTCTTATTCTTACTCTCACTCTCACTTTCTCTCGCGTTCTCGCTCTCATTGGTCAATCTCAATCACATTTATTCCAACTCCCACAGGATCATCGTGACTAGTCCTCCCTCACTCTCTCCCTCTCGCTTTTACTCTCGTTCTCACTCTCACCTATTCTCAGTCACACTCAGTCCAATTCTCATAGATGCAGTGTGGCAAATCGTGCTATTTTTCCTCCCACTTCGTACTTCCAACCTCCATTTGAATAACTAGATTACGATTTCGCTTAGACAAATCTATACTACTCTAAAGATACGTGTACACTGTAGATTAAAATCTAGCTAGACCTGGCTTTGTCTAGCGAGACTGATCTAAAATATTTGTAAACCACACAAAAATTTTATCTCCCTAGAGCCTCGATAAAGTAGTGGTAGATTAGATGTAGCGAGATTGCTTTACCGTTAGCGTACACTAGAGTCCGTTTGACGGGTGTCTCTCGGTCACATCTGAGACTCGTGTGTGGTGAAATGTCTTGTGTGTGGTGAAATGTCACGGCCCAAGCATCTAGTTGCTCCAGTTGCAATATTATTTATACTGAAGAATTTGAAGAGAAAGAAAAGTGGGCGTGTCAGAAAATGGATAGTCAGACGAAATAAAGGAGTACATGCCAAAAAAAAAAAAAAAAAAAAAATGGTTGATGACCCAGTATCCTATAATAATTTTCTATGTATTTGTGCCCAATATTATGGATATTTGTTTGAACAAATTACCCCTAAAATGAAAAGACAAGATACACATCTCAGAAAGACAATAACCCTATCAGAAATTTCCATATACTTTGTACAGCCACATCATTAGCCCCCCCATACCATTTTCCCTCTTTTTTTTTTTCTTCCATTTCACTGTTCATTTGGCAACGCACATTATACCACTTACGACTGATTTCTGATTCAGGAATATCTAATGTCTTTACTATTTCTTTTATAGCACATGTCTTTTTTTTTTTTTTTTTTTACTGCAGTATTCCATCAACGATGCCTTCCACAATTCTGGGAACCTTTCGTATTGCTGTATTAATAGCATTATCTGATCACCATCCTAAAGTCCATTTTCCCATAGTCATTTTACTTACGTTGTACAACAGTTCTCTTCCTGGAGCGACCAAATCTACTTAACTGTGAGAATAAACACCTTGTGAGATCGAAACCTTTATTAGTACTACGTTTCGCTTGTTACAGCTTTTTCAAGTACAGACATGACACACACTCTGAGCACATATAAGCCAACAGGGAAGGAACTGGGAGAGGTTATCAGGGAGGGGTGGGTGGTAGGTGGAGGGGGAGGAGGGGGACGGGTGGGACTTGGTGGAGACAAAGGAGGACATTTCGGACAGTTTGTTGAAGTGGACTAAGAGTGTGTGTCATGTCTGTACTTGAAAAAGCTGTAACAAGCGAAACGTAGTACTAATAAAGGTTTCGATCTCACAAGGTGTTTATTCTCACAGTCTTGTCGGCTTTTGCCATTGTGATTCAAATCTACTTAAGTTGACAAAGAGATCTAGGGCAGTCTCGGTACGTGCTCTTCAACTCATGTCTATTACAACACTAAATAGGTTACAAGAATTCTAGTTAGAGTAAATCTAGCTAAAATATCTACAGTGTACGCGTACCTTAAGAACATATCAATAATATGTCTAACAATCGTATAGGTTTACAAACTATTAGCTCATCATTCAGCTTTGCTATATATGACGGGAAGATGAATGATATTTGGAAATTTGAAAGATGAAATATTATAACCGAAGTTGTTAAATACTCATAGCAGCGGCCTTGCTGTGGATGTGGATGTGGATGTGGATGTGGATGTGCTGTGTCTTGCTTCTGACCCAGGGCAGTGGACAAGGTGCAGGGATGACCCGTCATTTCAGGAGGTGCTAAGATAAGAGGGAGGGTGGGGGTGTGTGGAGTGTATTCAGGGATGGAATGGGTGGGAATGATTTTATGCCTTTTTCTTTTTGGCTACCCCCCTTGTAAGGGGGAAAAAGCCTTGGTATATGTATGTATGTATGTATGTATGCATGTATGTATGTATGTATGTATGTATGCATGTATGTATGTATGTATGTATGTTAAATACTCGACTGTTGGAGCTGGTGAAGCACGTGGAAGCCCAGTATGATACTTCCCAAAGCCCAGCGGTCTTCCGACGCCTTCTCGTGACTTTGACATTCGTCGAAATTCGGTCATGTTCTTTGCCCCGGTGCCTTAGGTTTCCATGGCAACGTCCGCTTCCGTAACCATGACAACGACCAAGGTCTATAGTATCCAGTCTCTCTGGATACCCCAGTGGTGCAAGCCGTTGCTAACAAGAGCGTTCATCAGGTCATCCATGTTGGATGTATTGAGACAGGGTTAGCGGGGGTCAGATGGCATATGCGACCCGATGCGACAAAAACCGAACAAAACCGATCCGATCCGACTCGATTCGGTCCAATCTTAAAGTCACATTTGATGACGTCATACTGAGAATACAATATGTTTTGTTCCTGGAAGGTGCTAATGTATTTCTCAACACAAGTCAACAGCGTTTCTTATTAAATATGAATATATATGCATGGATATAGGTATGTTCATACACGTATCTATGCATACACACACACACTCGCATTCTATATTTATATGTTTTTAATTTTTTTCTAATATCATTATTTGATTTGATCATTTTAATTCCTTGTCGTTTCTTCCCGACTGTGTGTTGTCATTGTTCTTATTCCTATTCAATTTTCTTCCAATCTTCCTTTAATCTCGCACGGGGATATTTTTATACGATTTTTTTCGAGTCAATTCTCGGAGTTCTCGGCTTCGCTATATTGGAGGAGAGTTTCCTGAAGTTGGAATAACTTCTTCGGAAGAGGAGAATACACATTTGAAAACACGTTAACATCTTCAATTCGGTGTTGGTGACTGAGTAGACTGGGTATAGGTCTTGTGGCGGTTGTCAGGACGAAATATATAAAGTGATTCATCAGACGTATTCTCTTCATTCTCTTTCTCTTCTGTTTCTTCTTTCTCCTCTTCTTCTTCTTACTTCTCCTCCTCGTTTCCTCCTCCTCTTCACCCTCCTTCTCTTTCTTTTTCACCTTTGTCTTCTCCTTTCTCTACCTCTTTCTCTCTCTTCTTCCTTGAAATTTTCATCCTCCTCTTCCTCCTTGTCCATCTCCTCCTCCTCCGCCTCCCTCTCCTTTTCCTCCTTTTCTTCTTTTTCCCCCCATTTGCTCCTCCTAATTTCACATCGTCTTCCTTACACTCTTCCTCCTCGTCCCTCTCCTCCTCCTCCTCTTCCCTCTCCTAACCTCTTTTTCTTCCTTTTTCTCTTCATTCACTCCTCCTTATTTCACATCGTCTTCCTTGCATTCTTCCTCCTCGTCCATCTCCTCCTCCTCCTCTTCCCTCTCCTCCTCCTCTTCCTCTTCCCTCTCCTCCTCCTCCTCTTCCCTCTCCTCCTCCTCCTCTTCCCTCTCCTCCTCCTCCTTTTCCCTCTCCTCCTCCTCCTCCTCTTCCTTCTCCTCCTCCTCCTCTTCCCTCTCCTCTTCCTCCATCTCTTCCCTCTCCTCTTCCTCCTCCTCCTCTTTCTCTTCCTTTTCCTTCCTTATCTCTTCTTTCTCTCTTATCTCCCAATATGTTTATCCTCTTTGCTTTGGTTTTCCCTAATGTACATCTCGTCTTATCCCTTTCCTCGTCTTAGCTCAGCTCAGAAGTGCGCATCCTTTCTTGTTCCTTTTTGTTCTATTTAATTTTATTTCCGCATAATTATTATTTGCCCATTTTTTTTACTTCCGTTTATTTTAATTTTCTTATCTTCCTTTCTGTTGTTTCCTTTCTTTTTTTATTTATTTTTTCATTCTTTTGGTTTATTTATTCATATTGTCTATTTCTTCTCCTTCTCACTCAGCTTCTGGTTATTCTTTCTTTCCATCTTCTGATTCTTTTTCTTCTTTCTTCTTTCTTTTCTTCCTCTTCTTTTAAGTTGTTTTGTTGTTGTTGTTGTTGTTGTTGTTGTTGTTGTTGTTGTTGTTGTTGTTGTTGTTGTTGTTGTTGTTGTTGTTTATCTTCTTCTTCGTCTTCTTCTTCTTCTTCTTCTTCTTCTTCTTCTTCTTCTTCTTCTTCTTCTTCTTCTTCTTCTTCTTCTTCTTCTTCTTCTTCTTCTTCTTCTTCTTCTCCTCCTCCTCCTCCTCCTCCTCCTCCTCCTCCTCCTCCTCCTCCTTCTTCTTCTTCTTCTTCTTCTTCTTCTTCTTCTTCTTCTTCTTCTTCTTCTTCTTCTTCTTCTTCTTCTTCTTCTTCTTCTTCTTCTTCTTCTTCTTCTTCTTCTTCTTCTTCTTCTTCTTCTTCTTCTTCTTCTTCTTCTTCTTCTTCTTCTTCTCCTTCTTCTTCTTCTTCTTCTTCTCCTTCTTCTTCTGCTAGTGCCCTTGTGACGTAATGGTGTGTTATTCTCGCATTCTCTTAGTTGTTGTTTTGAATCCCGCCTAATCATATAATTGGGCAAAGGTGACGGCTTCGGCCGCAGCTACTTAGCGCCTCCTGGTGTAGGATCCTCACCTTCTCTTTTTTCTCCTCCTCTTTCTCTCTCTCTCTCTCTCTCTCTTTTTTCCCTCCTTTTTCTAGACTTATTCTTCCCCTCTCCCTCCTCCTCCTCCTCCTCCTCATCTTCCTCCTCCTCCTCCTCATCATCATCTTCCTCCTCCTCCTCCTCATCATCATCATCTTCCTCCTCCTCCTCCTCCTGCTACTACTGTCACTACTGCTGCTAATCCATCTTGTCTTCCTCCTCCTCTTCCTCAGCCTCTTCCTCCTCCTCTTCTTCTTCTTCCTCCTACTGTTGTTCTTGTAACTGATAATGCTGATCCTACGCCTTCTTCTACATTATTTTCTTCTTTTTTTTCTTTCACTTTCATTTCCCACAAGTATTTATTTCCTTTTCGCTATCAGTTCCTGTTCTTATTCTATTTCATACCATTTGTCTCTTCTTCTTCTTCTTTTTCTTCTTCTTTTGTTTCGCCGCATAATAAAATATTGGAAAAAAGAATGAAATATTCCAGGAAGTGGGACGCTTCCTTAACAAAAAGGAAATATATGTATGTATATTCATATATATATATATATATATATATATATATATACATATACATATGTATATATAAATATATATATATATGTATATATATATACATATATATATGTACACATACATATACATATGCATATATATATATGTATATATATATATGTGTATATATATATACATATATATATATATATATATATATATATATACATATACAAATAAATAGCTAAGTAGCATATATGAATAAATGAAATAAAATAAGATCAAATAAAGTAAGATAAAATAGAACAAAATAAATTGAAATAAAATCAAATAAAAGAAAAAGAAAATAGAAGAAAATAATAGAATATAAGTAAAAAATTAGATTGAACAAAACAAGACAATAATAAAAAAAAATCGAATGAAGCTTAGTTAGGGTAAGCCTGTAGTTGAATGGCCTAGCTGTTGCCAGTCGCTTTTATTCATCTGAAGGAAGTACCTTAAGCACGAAAAGAAGCTAAGATCTTTTTTGAGTCTTGTCTCAAGTAATCCTCTCTTTATATCAATATTTTCATAATATAATCTAATTGTTTTCAGTAGATTTTATCTAAACGAGGGAACTCAAAAACTATAGATCTATAGAATTATAGATCCATAGAATTAAACAACTATAGAACTATAGAACCATTAAACTATAGAACCATAGGAATAAAGAAATAAAATAATGTAGAACTATTGGACTATAGAAGCATAGAAAAATGGAAATATATTTACTATAGAAGAGAATAAAAGAGTATTTTCAATATATCATTCCCAAAAATTTATTCGTCTTCATTTGTGATTAAAAGTTTAAGAAAGCCATTCGTGAATTTTCCCCATGTGGCCTTTCCCGTCCCATCCCCGTCCCTTTCCCGTCTCTTCTTCGTCCTTTCCTCGCCCCTTCCCCGTTCCGTCCTCGTCCCTTCCCCGTCATTTACCCGTCCCTTCTCCGTCCCTTCTTGTACCTTCCTCGTCCTTTCCTTTTTTTCTTCCCCGTCTTTTCCCCACCCCGTCCCCGTCCCTTTCCCGTCTATTCTCCGTCCCTTCCTCGTCCCTTTCTCGTTTCTTCTTTGTCCCTTCCCCTTCCTAGTCCATTATCCATCCTTTTCCGTCCCGTTCCCGTCCCTTTCCCGTCTATTCTCCTTGCCTTCCTCGTCCCTTCCTCGTTTCTTCTTTGTCCCTTCCCCTTCATTTCCCCGTCCCTTTCTCGCCTCTTCCCCCATCCCTTCTCCGTCCCATTCCCGTCCCTTCCCCGTCTTTTCTCCGTGTCTTGTCCCTTCCCCGGTTCTTTCACCGTCTCTTCCCCTCCCCTTCCTCCTTTCTTCACCGTCTTTTCCCCGTCCCTTACATTTCCTTTCCCTGTCCTTTCCCCGTCCCTTCCCTCGGTCACTTCCACATCCCTTCCCCATTCCTTCCCGTCCTTTCCACATTACCTTTTCTTCGTCCCTTCCCCGTCTTTTCCTCGTTCATTTCTCATCCATTCCCCGTCCCTTTCCGGTCCCTTCCTCGTCCTATCCCTTCCCCGTCCCGTCCCCATCTTTTCCCCATCTCTTTTCCCATTCTTCTCCGTCTCTTTTCTGTCCCTTGACGATCCTTCCCCGTCCATTCTTGTTCCTTCCCCGTCCCTTCCCCTCCCTTTCCCGTCTCTACCTCGTTCACTCCCCGTCCATTCCCCGCCCTTCCCCATTCATCCACCACCCCTTCCCCGTCCCTTCCCCGTCCCATTCCCATCCCTTTCTCGTCTCTTCTCCGTCCCTTTTCCGTCCCTTCTCCGTCCCTTCTCCGTCCCTTCCCTATCCTATCCTCTTCACCTCCCCGTCCCTTCTCTGTTCCTTCCCTTCTGCGCCTCAGTCCTTTCTGAGGCAATTATACACTTATAGTTTCTATTTTCTATTTTTGTACTTGAAAAAATTTAACGACGAATCATACATTCAATTAAGGCTTCATTCTCAAGTGATGTCTATTCTGCCAATCTATCTTTCGCTTCTGGCTGCCGCTAGGCTATTTCATTCATCTTCGTGGGCACCTCAGTGGAGAAATTTGTACATTTTCTCGTTATTTTTTCTTACCAATGATTCTTATTCTCTGTAGAAGTTACCGCCGAACGATTTCATTCATCATTATGCTAGCCCATCTCTAGCCTCTTCTACACACTCTTCCTCTCCCTCAGGACATCCTTCTCTTCCTCTTCTTACTCTTGGTCCTCGGTCCTCTTACTTTCTCTCTTCCTGAAGCCTACTCTTCTTGTTCCCCAGACGCATTCACTCCTCCACCTCCCCGTCCGTCATTCTCTCTCTCTCTGTTGTCTTGATTACACTCTCATTGTTTGAAGCTTCTCTTACCTATGAGACGCGACCGAGCCCGTAGTGGAGTTATTATTCACGAGGCTTTGTCTGTCCAAACAAATAAGCCTTTGTTTTAATGGGGAGCCTTTAAGGTTACGTGTCATTTTTTTTTAACTATTATCTCATGCTACAGGTATGCTAGTTGTGTAAAAGATAAGGCCGTGGTTAGCTAGGATTTTTTTTTTTCGTTCTCTCTCTCTCATTCTCTCTTTATCTCTCCGTGTGTGCGTTTGTGTGTGTGTGTGTGTGTCTGTGTGCGTGTGCGTGTGTGTGTGTGTGTGTGTGTGTGTGTGTGTGTGTGTGTGTGTGTGTGTGTGTGTGTGTGTGCGTGTGCGTGTGCGTGTGTGTTTTCTGCGTGTGCGCGTGCGCGTGCGCGTGTGTGTGTGTGTGTGTGTGTGTGTGTGTGTGTGTGTGTGTGTGTGTGTGTGTGTGTGTGTGTGTGTGTGTGTGTGTGTGTGTGTGTGTGTTTGTTTATTTGTTTCTGTGTGTCTGCATTTACCTACTTGTAGTATGCAGGGTTGGATCCTTGCTCTTAGCATCCCGTCTCTTTGATTTATATTCATTTGTGGTGTTGGTTCGGGTTATATTTTCTTCGAATTGGTTACATAAATCTTCTCTTCTATGTGGAAAATTATACTTGGAGTATCTTCTGTGTGTGTGTCGATGTGCGTGTGTGTGTGTGGATGTGTGTGTGTGTGTGTGTGTATGTGTGTGTGTGTGTGTGTGTGTGTGTGTGCGTGTGTGTGTGTGTGTATGTGTGTGTGTGTTTATGTGTGTGTGTGTGTGTGTGTGTCTGCTTGTTTGTGTGTGTTTGTGTCTGTCTGTGTGTATATGATTGTGTGCCTGCCTGCGTGCGTGTAGAAGGAGGAGGAGAAGGATGGCAAAAGGAGGAAGGAAAAGAAGGAAGAAGAGGAGGAGGATAAGAGTCAGAATAAGAAAAGAAGAAAGAGAGGGAAGAGGAAGAGCAGGTGAAAGAGAAAACGGAGGATAAAATGATGGTGAAGAAGAAGAAGGTAATGAAGAAGAAGAAGAAGAAAAAGAAGAAGAAGAAGAAGAAGAAGAAGAAGAAGAAGAAGAAGAAGAAGAAGAAGAAGACGAAGAAGAAGAAAAAGAAGAAGAAAAAGAAGAAGAAGACGAAGAAGGACGAAGAATAAGAGGGAAAAAAGAAGAAAAGGAATACAATTTCATTTCCATTAAATATCAATGCCAACCTAATCTTACTGCATTGCGATCGTCGAAAAAAAAAAATATATATATATATACATATATATATATATATATATGTATATATATACATATATATATATATATAATATACATATATGTATATATATATACATATATATATACATAATATATATATATGTATATATATATATATATATATATATATATATATATATGTTTATATATTTCTTCATTAAAAATTCTGAGAGCTTACACTATGTGGTGGTTAGCACCAGGCAAAGCCCTCACCTTTGCCCTGGGTACTCAGGCTATCAATATTCCTAAACATTACCACAATAATGAGGATATTTTTTAATGTTAAACATAGTGTATTGATAATACCGCTGCTATAAGTGTTCTGTCCTATTGTCTGCTTTATAATGAGACGAGGCAAATTGATCAATATTTCCTGAATAAACAATTAATCAATTGTGTATTGGAAAGGTCCTTGACACCAATAGCTTCGTTTTCCATCTACAGAACCTATTCAATCACAGCAATCAACTACTACCAGTCGGAGGCCAATGATGAGCTTTCATTATCTATTTCTACTAGTATTGGCATTTGGTGTCAACTTTGAAACCACGACTGTGTGTATCTCGCTTCATACTCAGAAATGCATCTTTCTCATTGTAATTCATTGAAATTCCCTGTGTTCTTTTTATCTCGCATTTACATCCCTCCCCCCACCCCCCACATCTCCCCAGCCTTCCTGATGGGAGGGTTAAATATTCACGGAAAATGTATTCACACACTTTGTCCTGTGAGGGGGGAAAGGGGGGGGGCATTATTTTTGGGCAGGGTGGGGGGCAGGGTCAGGGGGGAGAAGGCTAGAGTGAAGGTTAGTCTGATATCAATAACATGTCATTGTTGTTTATGATGACACTTTTTCCTGTCTTTGATAGAGTCGGCATCTTCATCAGTAATTACTCCGATTTGGTAGCTGTCATCATTGTCATTGAATTCCTCCTCCCCTCCCCCCCGCTCCATCAGCTTTTTATCGTTATTCATCAGTTTCTTCCCCCCTCTCCCCCCTCTCCCCCCTTCCCCCTCCCTCCATTCATAGATAGATTGACTAATCTCATTTGCTAACTCCCAAGGGACTTTCATTATCTCTAAACGTTGATCGTCTTGTGGTTCGAAGTCGTTGCAAAACGATTACGAGGGAGATTAGAAAATCGAAACTTGGGTTTACTCTAATTAAGATTATGTTAATTTCAATCAGAGTGTGTTCACATTTTTTAACTAATATTTATGCACAGCACTGATATGAAAATTCTATTAATGAATATATCATCACCTTCAACACGGCGTCATTCTAATGGCTGAATGCATAATACCTAGATTCATGTAAAGTAAAATACCTAGAACATGTGAAGGGTTTGATAGCAATAAACCTAGCTTATTCTCTAGAGTGACGTATTCTAGAATAAATAGAATCGGCTGGCTTTAGACAAAATGGAATATGTGAATTACGTCACAGAAGCGAAGGGATTAACAGGCAAATGAAGGTAAGCAGCTGATAAAAAGCCGGGAGAGAATAATACCAAATGACAATGTATGAAAAAGATTTAGAATGCTTTGTCACATATATACATGTATTATATACACACACGCACACACACACACACACACGCACACACACACACACACACACACACACACACACACACACACACACACACACACACACACACACACACACACACACACACACATATGTATATATATATATATATATATATATATGTATATATATGTATATATATATATATGTATACATATATACATATATATATATATATATATAAATATATATATATAATGTGTGTGTGTTTGTGTTTGTGAATGTCTATATAGATTCTTATGAGATAAAGTACAATGAAATCATCAATGAATAAATAGAAAAACAAATAAACAAAATATATACAGATAATTGAATAGATAATTAGATAAGATAGGTAGATAGATAAGTAAAAAAATAAATTGATATATAGATAAGTAGATAAGTAAGTATCTAAATTAGTAGATAAGTAAATAAGCAAATGAATAAATAAATAAGTAAATAAATAAATAAGTAGATAATTACAAAATCAAATAAACAAATAAATAAAGACAGTCTGTAGATAAATAAATAAGTAAAATATTAAATGGATATGTAAACATAGAATGAATAAACAAATGAACAACAAAAACACAAGCAAACAAGTAGATAAACAAAAAAGTGAATCGATATACAATCAGATAAGTAAATAAATAAATAAATAAATAAATAAATAAGTAAATAGATAAATGAATAAACAAATAAATAAGTAAATAAACAAATAAATAAATAAACAAATACATAAATAAATAAACAAATAAATAAATAAATAAATAAATAGATAAATAAATAGCGTTCCTGGATGGTCGTTCCACATGACTATGTCCCACTAATTATAAATTTTACTGGAGAGATAAATGTGATCAGGTAGCAGGTACACAAAGTGGGTTATCGCTCGTAATTAAATTGTAAAAATATAAATACTTGAATATTTTTAAGTTGAACTTTTACATAATGTCTCATTTCTACATCTAAAAAAAAGAAGTTTATTGAATGTTCTAGAATGAGTATATATTAATTTAAAAAAAAATTAATTTTAGTTTCCCTAATAATCTAAAAAACAATTACGGGACAAAAGTCCATAACTTTGAACAAAGCATGTGTATATTACTTTTATTGTAACCAATCTTTGTTAAGCATGAACGTAAAACACAAAAGAAATGTTGAATAAGTCTTAGCTAATTCTGTTATTTGTAATCATAGTCAGGATCAAAACAAATCCTAGGTGTTGGAATGATGCTAACAATGATCATGATGCATAAATATAACTGTAGTTTTTAAATTCAAATAAGAAATTATGCAATTATAATATATATATCTATCTATCTATCTGTCTATCTATCTATCTATCTATCTATCTGTCTATCTATATATCTATCTACCATAATATATAAATGCAATTGTAGCTATTAATTCCAAATAAGAAATTATACAATTATAGTATCTATCTATCTATCTATCTATCTATCTATCTATCTATCTATCTATCTATCTATCTATCTATCTATCTATCTATCTATCTATCTATCTATCTATCTATCTATCTATCTATCTATCTACCTATCTATCTATCTATCTATCTATCTATCTATCTCTCTATCTATTTATCTATCTAGATATCTAGATATCTATCTAGATATCTAGATATCTATGTAGCCAGCTGAGGTACGCACCCACCTCCACCCATCCCACTCCATTCCGTCATCCATATGTTTCCCATTTCTCTTAACTCGTACATACATACATACATACATACATACATACATACATACATACATACATACATACATACATACATGCATAAATACATACATACATACATACATACATACATACATACATACATACATACATACATACATACATACATACATACATACATACATACATACATACATACATAACTATATATGTGTGTATATATATATATATATATATATATATATATATATATATATATATATATATACATACATATGAAGACAGTAAGCACTTTCGTGTATTACACACTCAAATACATTACGTATATACAAGAGTATATGAAGTTAAAGGAAAACGAACAAAAGGGAACTAAAGGGGGGGGGGTCATGGATACATAGAAATGAATACTGTAGAGGCGATTGACCTTATCTTCCTCCAGCTACCTGACTACTACTAGGTCAGACTAGTGGGTACTTCTTAGTAATTTAAAATGTTAACAAATTGTCGCATGTAAAATGCCCATAACTCATGTTTAGTTTAGTTTAGTTTTTTATTTTAATATGTGCCTGATATTAAACATGATTCAGTCACGTTTCTCTCATTCAATCATGGATCTCTCTAGCAGACTCCTGAATCTTGATCTCATGTTAGCCCCAAGACCAAACAAGATGGTGATTACTTAATGCTTTGTGCTAAAATATTTCTTTTTAAGGGTAGTTTTCTCTCTATATATATCTTGGGGAATCCTTGTCCTAAATATAACCTTGTTAATAAATCATGACACGAAATCTTGTATATAACCCTTTTGCTTTTAGGTAGGCTATTTCGGATGATAGTCTTCTTGATAGTCCTATTGATAGTCTTATTGCATTTGAAAACTACCCTAATATCCAACTCCTTTAGAATTTTCCCAACTTCATAAAAAATTTCATGATAATGGAGAACCAAAGACTTAAGGTGGTTCAACATTATCTGTGTCCCCCACTTCCTCTTCCTCCTCTTTTTTCTCCTCTTTTTTTTTCTTTCTTCTTCTTCTCCTTATAATGCTGCCCTTCTTCCTTTTCCAATAACTCTTTGCCCTTCTCTTCATCTTTTCCTCCTTTTCTTCCTCCTCCTCCTTTCATCTTTCTTCTCCTCCTCTTTTTTCCTATCCTCTTCCTACTAATTTCTTTCTCTCCTCCTCATCCTTCACTCTTCCTCTCTCTCCTTCCCACTTTTCTCTTCCTCTTCCTTCTCCTCCCTCCATCTTTCCTCTTCCCCATTTTTCTCCTCCCCATTCTTTCTCCTCCTCCTCCTCTTCCTCCTTCTCTTCCTCCTTCTCCTTTATCCACTTCCTCTCTTTCTTTTCCTCTTCTTCCTACTACTTTCCTTCTCCTCCTTTCCTCCTCACCCATCTCCTCTTCCTCTTGCTTTTCCTCCATTTTTCCTCCTCTCCATTTTCTCTCCTCCTCCTCCTCCTTTTCCTTCTCCTCCTCTTCCTTCTTCACCCCCTTCACCTCCTCCTTGCCCTTCACCCACTTCTCCTCTTTCTTTTCCTCTTCTTCCCACTACTTTCCTTCTTCTTCTCTCCTCACCCATCTCCTCTTCCTCTCTCTCATTCTCCTTTTCTCTTTCTCTTCCTTTTCCTCCATCTTTCCTCTTCCTCACTTTCTCTCCTCTTCATTCTCTCTCTTCCTCCTCCTTCTCCTCCTTCTCCTCCTTCTTCTCCTCCTTCTCCTCCTCCTCCTCCTCCTCCTCTTCCTCCTTCACACACTTCCCCTCATTCTTTTCCTCTTCCTACTACTTTCCTTCTTCTTCTCTCTTCACCCATCTCCTCTTCCTCTCTCTCATTCTCCTTTTCTCTTTCTCTTCCTTTTCCTCCATCTTTCCTCTTCCTCACTTTCTCTCCTCTTCATTCTCTCTCTTCCTCCTACTTCTCCTCCTCCTCCTCCTTCTTCTCCTCCTTCTCCTCCTCCTCCTCCTCCTCTTCCTCCTCCTTCACACACTTCCCCTCATTCTTTTTCTCTTCCTACTACTTTCCTTCTTCTCTCCTTCTCACCCATCTCCTCTTCTTTTCTCCCATTCCCATTTTTCTCTTTCTCTTATTCTCCTTCACCTTTCCTCTTCCCCATTTTCTCTCATTCTCTTTCTCTTACCTCCTCCTCCTCCTCCTCCTCCTCCTCCTCTTTCTT
>NC_134801.1:55146691-55154191 GCF_046742065.1 Oratosquilla oratoria
TGTGTGTGTGTGTGTATTTGTGTGTGTGTCTTTTATACATATTTTCAACCGAGTAGTACACTATACATATTGATTTATTTTTTTCTTATTCGTATTTATTTTTATCATTATTTCTATTATGTCTTTAATTGCTATTTTTACTCATATTTTCATATTAATTTTCTATTTGCAATTTTATTTTCATGAGCTTTGTCATAAGGACACGAAAGGATCTCCATAGGAACACAGATAATTCTTGGCAAAATCTGGAGCGATTGTAGGCGCAAGAGAAGGAAAACTTTGGTCATTATAACCGGAAAATTTCTTTCCAATGTTAGAGGGAAAATTTCCGTCAGAATAGAAAAAAATGTGGCCAATAGGTCAGAAATCCAACCGTCGGAATAGGGAAACGGGATTTGGAAAACTATGGTAAGAGAAATGAATCGACTTTGCGAAACTGAAATTAGAGCTGGAAAAGTGTGTGCACCAAAATAGGAAAGTTTTGGCTGTTTCAAAAGGAGAATTTTGGTCACTACGGGGGGATCAATTTTCCTGTTACGGGGGCAGGAAGATTCCAAGGTAAATAAATAGATAAATAAATAAGTAATTGAATAACTGAATAAGTAAATGAATAAATGAATGGATAGATTAACGAATGAAATAGAATAGATAAGTAAATAATATCAATAAAAATCTATAATAAAAATCCGATGGCCACCCACAATGGGAACTCCCGGTAACCAGATTAGGAGCCCACAAAAGAACCGTGACAGGACCCATGACCGACAATGATTCGCTTTTATGATCCATAAACCGGTCATCTCGGTTGAAGGTCTGTCGGTTAAACCTCAGAGTAGGTGATATGGTCACCCCACGCCCACGCCCACGCACACCCACCCCACCCCCACCCCGGAAACCCAAGTAAGAGTGCTTGACTACAAACACAAACACACAAACAAGCAATTCAAATTTCGATGACGATTTTTTTCCCCACATTTTCGGATTTTATTTATATACTTTAACTTGGGTTTCCTATTTTTCAAATAAGAAGCACAGACACTCGTACGCTCATTAGTTTTATGCATATTTTTTTCCTATATACTTCGGGACACAATTTTCAAAGATCTGTCTCGCTTATTTCCATTTTATTCTAGCAAACATCAGACTATCTTACTCATCTCCATGGATCTCCTTCTGGTAAGGAAGCGATTACCTCCGTCAATGGCAAATCATATTGTACCGGGTAAAATTTATCTTTTTATTCTGGCTGTCGTAAGGCTAGTCCATGGCATCTCTGAAATCAAATTCTGCAGATTTTTGTTATAGAAAAAGACGGATGGTTTTATTCGGCTAAGGGCAGCATTGGCGACGAAGAGAGGTGTTGGTTGATTGTGACCCAGCCGTTAGCCAGAATGAAATATACAAAATACTGCGTCGAGTCAGAAGGATTAAGTAAAACCTATATACTTCCTTCTCAACCGCTATCTGTTTAGTCAGTTGATCTTACAACCATCCAATGGCCTCTCTAAGACAAATGACGTGACGAACATACGCAAGGAGGCGCTGATTAGCTGCGGCCGAAGCCGTCACCTTTGCCCTATTATATGGGCTAGGGATTGTTGGGGCAGGAAACAAATAGTCACTACTAGGAATTGAAGAAATATCGGGGACTTGAACCCAGAAGTAGGCGAATGAGAGGCTATCATGCTCCCAATTACGCCACCAGAGCAGAAACAAGGTTTGGACTTTATTATTTCATTCTTGTTTATTACTTTTGCAAAAGATGGCGTTATACATAAGAACATAAGAATGAAGGAGACTACAAGAGACCATAAGGCCTACACTAGGCAGCTCCGTATCCATCATCACCTGTCATCCCCATCCATAAAGTTGTCTAATCGTTTCTTAAAACAACTGATAGTTTCAGCGCTTACTACATGGTTACTAAGTTTATTCCATACTTTTGTACTTGCCTTTGGGAACTATCCATTCTATACTAGTGTGCACACGCGCACGCACATGCATTGCCTACTCTACGTCAGATCTTGGTGGTAGCAGCAAGTTTCAACGGACCACCTATTGTGTGATCTGACCCGTGGTCAGCTTGGTTTGACCTGAGGTTCAACCGCCGAGAACACCTGCATCTTCACCGGCAGATCCAACCGTGTAAATTATATTAGTTACTATAATTCATCACTTCTTGTATATAGAATTTTATATAGTATAAATATCTACTGAGTGTTCATACCCAGTTCCATAATGTGAATTTTAATTAGACAGACAGAAGATGTTTAAAATTGTAAGTGTAAAGTATTGTCGGCAACCGCCACGTATTTTCCTCGTCACACCAGTCACAGAGGCGACGCAATACAGGGAAAAACAAAAAATATTTTATCTCCAACTCCTCCAAGAAATGTAAAACAACACTAGTCAACATAACAGATTATTTTATTCAGTTTAAGAGAATCTTTCGAGCTAGACAAGATCTGACAATGACTTAAATATCTTTGTTCTGTGCAACACAAGTCAAATGTTTCTTCATTTGAATAAGATCATCTGGTGGTAGCTAAGAAGAATAGGTATACAAGAACGACCTATGTGGTCTATGGGTATAACGAGACAGGACAACCATTGGGGCTTATTTCATTACACTCTGGTGATTCTCAAAGGCCAAGGAGCTCCTTGAAGACCGAAACCGAGGACGACCTGGCAAGCAGAAAACGAGGAAGAAGTGTTCATTGAACAGAAAGATATAAAAAAGTATAAAAAAGAAAATGAAAAAAAATCGACCTCCAACTCATCTCAACAATGGGGAAAGAGACCTTAAGAACTGACATGGTCATTTTCGAAATGGGTGATTTTGATTCTTTTTTCCCATGGGGGAATGAAAAAGAGAATAGAATGACTCAGAACGTATTTCGTGGATCTTAGTCACGCATGCGCAGTGGATATGGTCAAGGCTGTGTACGGAGCTGACAAAAAATACAAGAGAGGTTGAGAATATATTACAATACAAAAGGCTATAACTCCAGTCTATCAAAAATTCATTAAACTCTGATTAAATAGTGAAAATTATGAGTAGATTAATAAAGATAATATTAAGAAGCACGGTATATAGATATATAAAAGAAAAAGCATGTATATATATATATATACATATATATATATATATATATATTTATATATGTATATATATATATGTATATGTATATGTATATATATACATATATATATATATATATATATATATATGTATGTATATATATGTGTATATGTGTATATATATATACATATATATATATGTATATGCATATATATATATGTATCATATATATATATGTATATGCATATTGTATATGTACAGTATATGTATATGTATATGCATAATGTGTTTATATATATATATATATATATACATATATATATATACATATATATATACATATATTATATATATATATGTATAAATATATGTATATATATATGGATATATATACATATATATATATTTGTATAGATATTCTGTATATATATATATATATATATATATATATATATATATATATATATATATATATATATATATATATATATATGAGTGTGTGTGTGTGTTTGTTTTGGGCAAAGTCTTCCTCGTAAAATTTTTGTTAAATGCTAAAGCACAAGTGGCCTCAATGTTTTTAAGAGAAAATTTTTGTAACTCTGTATTTGATTTTTTTCATAATTCAAACCCTGTAGGAAATAGTGAAAGGCTTCAGAATGTTAATCCATTTTACCGACAGTTGTTTCAACCATTACAAATGGTCATCATCGCGGTAATGCACTATATAAAGTCAAAGAAGGGTATATAAGGGCGAGTAAAAACGGCAGGGAAAGGAAACTTGTAATGTGGGAATCTGTCTCCTCTATCAAGACGGAAAGGGCAACTGGGACAACTTCCCGTTGTGGGATTCTGTCCTGGTAGTCTAGACACAATCCCCATTTGGGTTTATGTCCCGTGGTGGCGGTCTGTATTTTCTACTGGAAGGGAGGACATTATCAGATGATATATGTACATTTAAAATAGGCTTTTGTAAAGTGATGCTCACTGCCTCAGCTACGACCAAACTTTCATAATTGTTATCTTGGTGGATGATCGTTGTGTTTCTTATGAGATCTACTAGGGGTAGCTTCTTATCGTTGGTATCAACAAATTGCTGGTGGATGGTTCCGTTGTTACGGTGAGCTTGCAGTCGTCTTCTTAAGGTCGCGAGGGTATTGCCGATGTAGCTAATATCGAGGGGCTTGCATGCCCCTTCAGAATATTTAAAATAATATACTATGCCGGTCATAAGTTCCTTTGGACACTCGGGGACGGTGCTGCTTCTCATAATGAAGTCTTCAGCAGTCCCAACCTGATTGTCTTCCTCATTATGAAACCCGAAGCTACATTAAAATTAAACGTAATGTAGCTTCGGGTTTATATCTAAGAGCTTTGAGGATATGCAGCCCACAGCACCTTGAGAAAGAATTAGATCTAGTGAGTTCACAACTCTCAAAGATATGATATCCGTGGTGGCTTTTGTCCAAAGCACTGAGCAAGGCTAAAAGTAACTTTCACAAGACGCCTAACCCCAATAACAAGTACACATGGAGTAATAACAACATCATACTACCATATAATAAGTCAGTTAACGCCTGTTCCAAATCACTACCAATCAACATGATATTTAATAATCCATACAGTATTTTTAGGAAAGTATTAAATATATACCGTAGGATAAATGTAGATACCAGCCCCGAGGTTTACAAACTACCTCATAAAGACTGTGAAGAAGTGTACTATGGCCATACAGAAAGAGAGTTGACTACAAAAAATTAAGGAACATAAGAACTCCATCAAATATGGTCAGGAGAATATCGCAGTGTTCCTATATACCAGCAAAGAGGATCATCGGATGGACTGGGATAATGCTGCCATCACCCATAAATCCCACCGAAGCTTTCGAAGAAAAACTATTTAATCCTCCCTGTTTAAACATATTCATAACTTTAATACCTCCAAAGGTCAGTGATCCCCAGACTGCATAACATGGATGGCTGCTAAGAAATCCATCTCAAAAGCAGCCGAACTTTACCTCACCATTAGTTAACCTTCGCCCCAACCTCATCAACGACATATGACCTGAGTCCTCTCTTTTTCCTGTCCCCAAATGTACCCTCCTTAGCTATATATATTCTAGTACTCCACAATATGTATCATTCGGCTGAAAAGGACTACAGGTAGTAGTCGAAATATACAAAATTTCTGTCCATCTTATCTCATTCTCAGTCAGTGGGTCAATAAGTCTTATATATATATATATATATATATATATATACATATATAAATGTAATATATATATATATATATATACATATATATGTATATATATATATATATACATATATTACATATATGTATATATATATGTGTATATATATATACATATATATATATATATATATATAGTATATACAATATATGTGTATATATATGTGTGTAACTACACACACACACACAAACATACACACACACACGCATACACACACACACACACACACACACACACACACACACACACACACACACACACACATACACGCACGCACACACACAAAAACACCAGAATACAAAATAAATATAAATAAGTTGAAATTAAAAAGTGTTAAGAACAAAGAAAGTATCTTAGATATCAAGAAAGAAAATAGGAGAGAAATGTTTACATGCATAGGGCTGAATATGTAAGTATTTTTGAGAAGGATCTAGACATTTTGCACATAATTATAAATGCAAAATATACAGCTACGACCCTGAAAATATAAGCCAAGTCATGGAAATGACTTGGCTATAATCTAAATGACAGACGAGAGAGAGGAAAAGAAGATAAAGTAAGAGTGTTACAAGAGTTGTAAGAAGGAAAACTGAAATATTATATATGCAAAGCAAGGGAGGATATGAGTGTAATAAATAAACAATATATATATATTATATATACATGTGTGTGTGTGTGTGTGTAGATATATAATGCGGAGTGTGAGGGCACACAATGGTGCTATCAGAACCATAAAAGAATAGTAAAAAAAATAATAAAGATTATATAGGAAGTTTACTCAGAAAAAAAAGTTCGATACTGTTTTTCGTAAGCCACTTTGAACAAGACTTCATAATATATAACCAAATTATGAACATTCTTGATGAATATCGGAGCATAATTACATAAGTTTATATATTTGAACACACACACACACACACACACACACACACACACACACACACACACACACACACACACACACACACACACACACACACACACACACACATACAGACATATTTATATATACATATATATATATATATACATATATAGATATACATATATATATATATGTATATATATGTATATACACATATATGCACACACACACACACACACACACACACACACACACACACACACACACACACACACACACATAAATACATGTAAATATATATATATATATATATATGTATATATATATATATATATATATGTATTCACCTTGGTCTTTGGTGTGTGTGTGTGTGTGTGTGTGTGTGTATGCATATGTATGTATACACATACAAATATATATATATATGTATATATATACATGTATATATATATATATGCAGTATATATATATATATATATATATATATATATATATATATATATATATATATATCACGTTAAATTCACTGTTGAAGTAGAAAAGACTGGAGACGGGGAATCTACACAATTCGATTGCAAACTGCAAACCTCTTCAGTGGATGAAGATGATCTAATGAAGAGGATTGCAGTTTGCAATCGAAATATATAGATTCCCCGTCTCCAGTCTTTTCTACTCCAACAGCAGTTTTAACGAGATTGACGAATGTGTGATTACATTTTTCACCTTTAATATACATATACATATATATATATATATATGTTTATATATATTTATATATATATATATATATGTATATATATATATATATATATATATATATATATATATATATATATATATATACATATGATACTTTGGAAGGTCTGACCAGTAGAGAAGTCATAGTCGAACTTCATCTGCGCGCGGTCGAGCCTTTGTAATGAGATCTGACCCCGCAGTGCCGCGTTATTATTCGACTAAGCCGAAGTTAACCCACGGCAGCGGCACGGAAACTGAACAAATGGATTCAGGGAAGCGCCATTATTTGATTTATCCCCGTCCATGGCGGACGCGTCATGATGGCGGACCAGGAGCCCGTGTTCCTTTGGCGGCACCACAAGTCCGCGGGAGCGCGTGAGTTCCGGCAGGCGGGCATTATGTGCAATGTGAATTATGGGGAAAACCCACGGATCCGACCCAACACATATTAACTCAGTTCTGTCTGTCTCTGTCCGTCTGTCTGTCTGTCTCTCTGTGTCTGTTCAACGTTCACTTTTGCTCGGTAGGCTCTCTCTTGCGGGAGCCCATCAATTTTCCTGCTAA
>NC_134801.1:55159191-55161691 GCF_046742065.1 Oratosquilla oratoria
TTCCCTTCCTCTTCCTCCCTTTTCACTTTCTCCTCCTCTTCCTTCTCCTCCTTCACTTCGCCTCCTTACTCCTCCTCCTCCTCCTCTTCTCTTGCACTTCTTCCCTTCGTCCTTTTCTATTTTTCATTTCCTTCTTCTCCTCTTCCTCCTCCTCCACCTCCTCCTCCTCCACCTCCTCCTCCTTCTTCCCCCTCTTCTTCATCTACCTTTCTCTCTCTTCTTCTTTTCGCCATTCCATTTTCTCTGTTTGTTTTGTTATCTTCTTTCGCTTGCTTAGCTCTCAACAATTATTTTCCTTTTCTTCATTCTTCGTAATACTTAGTCTCTAGCTTCCCCCGTCTTCCATCCATATCTCCTCCCTCTCCTCCTCCTCTTATTCCCTCCTCCTCCTCCTTTTCCTCCTCCTCCTCCTTCTGTTCCTCCTCCTCCCTCCGCCTCCTCCTCCACTTCCTCCTCTTTCGCCTCCTCCTCCTCCTCCTCCGTCTCCTCCTCTTCCTCCTTCTCCTCCTCTCCTCCTACTCCCCTCCTCCTTCTCCTTCTCCTCCTATTCCCCTCCTCCTCCGCTTCTTCCCCGCCTCCTCCTCCTCCCCCAGTCTCTTCCTTCCCATCTTTTCTTCCTCCTGCAACCCCTCCCCTTCTGCTCTTTCTCATCTTCATCTTCTTTCTCCCTCTCCTCATTTTCATACTCCTCTTCCTCGTCATTTTCTTCCCTCTCCCACGTCCCTTTATCCCTTCTTCCTCCTCTTTCTCCTCCTCCTCCTCTCCACCTCTTTTTACCTCCTCCCCTTCGTCCTCAGCCCTCTTGTCTTCCCTCCCTTCTTTTACTTTCCTCTCTCTCCTTGTCCTCCTCCTACTTCTCCTCTTCCTCCTCCTTATAATTTTACCCCACCACCTCCTCATTTCTGTCCTCTTTTCCTCCTCTTCTCCTCCCTCCTTTCATCCTCCTCCTCCTAGCCCTCCTCCTCCTACTACTCCTCCTTCTATCCCTCTTCTTCTTTCAACTCTTCCGCATCTTTCTCCTTCATCATCAACCACTCCTTTCACTCCCCTTCTCATCTCTCCACTTCTTCTCCTCCTCCTTCACGTTATCCTCCTCCATCTTTTAATCCTGTTCCATCTCCTCTTCCTCCCTTTCTTCCTCATGTTTCTCCTACTCTTCCTCCTCTTGTTGTTCCTCGTCCTGTTCTACAACCCTGTATCTTCCTCTTCTTTCATATTCCCTTTCCTTTTCGTTTTATTTTTCTAGTCCTCCATTCCCTCCACCTCTTCCCCCTTCCTCTCTACTCCTTCCTCCTCTTCTGCTTTCCCACCTCCTTTATCATTACCCCATCATTCTTTTTCTTCATTATATTTGTTCTCCTCTCTCCCTCTCCACTTCTTCCTCCTCTTCTCCCTTCCTCTACATTCCTTCGTCCTCTTCTACTTCCTCTCCTCTTCTATCATTACCCACCCCTCTCTATCTCTCTCTCTCTCTTCCTTATCTTTGTGTTCCCCTCTTCCTCTTCCTGTGGGGAAAGAAGGGGAAAGGAGGGAAGCGACTCATGGGTCGTGGGGCGGCTTCTGCAAAGGGTTAAGAATACTCTTTGATCCTCGGATGACCCTTTCCTGAATAAAACTGTCTGGTTTTATTCAGAACAAAATAGTTTATGAGAGAAATATCTGATTTAAACATGCTATGTATACATGTGTGTGTGTGTGTGTGTGTGTGTGTGTGTGTGTGTGTGTGTGTGTGTGTGTGTGTGTGTGTGTGTGTGTGTGTGTGTGTGTGTGTGTGTGTGTGTGTGTGTGTGTGTGTGTGTGTGTGTGTGTGTGTGTGTGTGTGTGTGTGTGTGTGTGTGTGTGTGTGTGTGTGTGTGTGTGTGTGTCTGTGTCAGCCGGGAACTCTAACTACTGCGCCACAAGTCGTGTGTGTATGTATGTGTGTGTCTATGTATGTGTGTGTGTGCGTGCGTGTTTTGTGTATGTACGTACATGTTTCTACTCGCCCGCACTTGTGTCATGATAGAAACATTAGCAGATGAATACATTGACATAACCCGATAAAAGGGTTGATAAGAAAGAGAAAGAGGATAACAGGAGTGATGCTGGGAGCTACCGGAGGCTAGAAAGAAGATCTCGGAATACGAAGACTCATTCCATTAGTTCTTCCTGGAGGGGGAATAATAGGCTTTTACTGCGGTCTTGTCTACAGGATGCACCTTAAGCAACATCAGCTACCTCCTCGTTTGAAGTGTGTAACAAGTTTACCAAACGTCATATATATATATATATATATATATTTACACACATATATATACATACATATATATATATATATATATATGACATATATATACATATATATACATATATATATATATGTATATATATATACATATATATATATATATATATATATATATATATATATATATGCATATATACAATACTGATGACCCACTTTCGGAGAAGAACAAGCAAAAGTATAAAGATGTGTATATTTCGATCACTAACTGTGATC
>NC_134801.1:55169191-55171691 GCF_046742065.1 Oratosquilla oratoria
ACACACACACACACACACACTCTCTCGTGGCGCAAGGGTAGAGTTCCCGGCTGCCACTACGGCAGTCCGGGTTGGAATCCCGCCCAAGGCTGAAATAATTTCAGTATCGCTGCATTGTGCTTCGTTACTCCAACTTTCGTGGGCGGGGAGGTGTGTGTGTGTGTGTGTGTGTGTGTGTGTGTGTGTGTGTGTGTGTGTGTGTGTGTGTGTGTGTGTGCGTGCGTGTGAAAATTTGTCCTTCTATAGAGTTGGGCTTATGATATGCTACTTAATCGATTCGTTTTTACACCAGGCTTGGGCGGCGAACTCAGTGCATTGGCGACACATCGCCTTCGTGCTGGTGCCACGGACGCTCTGAAGCGTTCTCCACTAACTCAGCATAGGTGTCTTGTATGACCTCTGTGGTCATTCTTGAAGGTCCTAGTACCTCTACGTTGGTAGAGTGACTTCATGTCATTGATATATATATATATATATATATATATATATATATATATATATATATATATATATATATATATATATATATATACATATATATATATATAAATATATATATATATATGTTTATATATATATATATATATATATATATATATATATGTGTGTGTGTGTGTCATGGGAGGTAAGCCCCGCCTATAATTTTGATAAGTTCCTAAAAAAAAAATTGTCAGTTGATTTGGATGACTCCCAGTAGCTGAGGAGATGTGACAGAGGGAGATGACCGTTTTCTGCGTTTTGAGGAGTCCTCTCAAGTCTGGAGTCTTAGAGACTTTCGAGGGCCCGAGAAAGACCTTGCCCTTATGTCTCGGTATGACTCAGTAGGTTTCTCACTTCCCTGTAGTAATCTTCTTGAACCATGAAGCGGGCGGGCCTCACATTCGCTTAATCGTGGGTTCGAGTTCCATACTTCTCTTCGATTACCAGCAATGACTATTCGTTACCTGCACCCAACAGTCCAAGGGCATAATTGAACGAAGAAAGCGTCTACGGCCGAAGGTACTCAGTGCCTCCTGGCGTAGGCTCCTCACCTTTTTACTACACACTAACTCCGTGGGATGTTAGATCCTACTGTTAGCCCCTGTTTGCGACCCTTTCCTGCCATGTCATCGTTCTGACGGAAGTTCTCATGGAAGTAGGTACCGTCGCTCTACCTGTCTATGCCTGTGTTGAATTTCAACCCAAGAGACAAGGCTTGGAACTGATATTCTGAGAGGATGTGTGAAGATATATTGTCGACAGTCCTGTGTCCTCAGCCGACCTGCTCTGTTGCTCTGATGAGGAGAGGAGTGTCAACAACATATACATACTGACACACCCTCGCTGAACGTCATCTCCAAGTCTTGAAATTCGACACAAGCTTGATTGTATTCACCAGAGGAGAAACTGGGCTCAATACTGATAAATAGTATCGGTACACACACACACACACACACACACACACACACACACACACACACACACACACACACACACACACACACACACACACACACACACACACACACACACACACACACACACATACATACATACACACATACACATCATACACACAAATACACACAAATACACACACATACACACATACTCGTATTGTTGCCAAGCTATTTTATACCGGCCAAAAGACTCTCGACCACCCTTATTGCTGTTATTGATGAATTAGATATTAGTCTTGCCTTCTACCAGGATTTGAAGTCACATTTCTTTATTTTCTGTTTCCTCTACCTCCTACTCGTGGGTTGGTGACGTCATCAAAAGCTTGTTGGTCTCGCATTTGCTTAGTTATGGATTCGAGTCTTCTCTCGGGTTCCCAGCAGTGGCTGTCTGTTGCCTGTCTTAACAGTACCCTAAAGCCACAGGGCAAAGGTCACAGGTTCATCTGTAGCTACCAGCGCCTCCTGTAGTAAACCTCTCAACTCATTCTCCTTTCTATCACAATCATCCTTTGGGTACTTTTCTCTTCTTCCAAGATTTTATTATTTTCTCTCCTCACCTCCCCATTCTCTCCATCTCCCTTACTCCCTTCCTTTCACGTTCTTACTCCATTATCTTTTCAATATTTACCAACCTTCTCCTCTTCTCGTCTTCCCCCTCTTCCTCCTTTCTTTCGCATTTATTGCTAGGTCCTTCGTTCTCTAAGCCCCTTTCGTACATTTGTATAGATATGAATCTGTACACACTTACGAATATCAACACATGAGTGTACACGTACGTACATATGCTTATATGTACATGTATACACGTACATATCCCAACACAAGGACGTATATGTAAAGTACATTTAGTCAACCATGTACATTTACTGTATTCCTTCAACTATGTCCACTGTATTTGTGTATGCGGACTGACGTGCAAATTCAGTTATGTTTGAGGGAATACACTTGAAAGCATGTACGTATACACACAAACACAAACGCGTACACACACAGACGCACACACACATACACACACTCACACACACACACACACACACACACACACACACACACACACACAC
>NC_134801.1:55176691-55179191 GCF_046742065.1 Oratosquilla oratoria
GGTACTGCGAGCACCACCGTACTTCCCAGTCCAGCACTCTACCAACCTGCGCCACCGAGTGTGAGTGTGTGTGTGTGTGTGTGTGTGTGTGTGTGTGTGTGTGTGTGTGTGTGTGTGTGTGTGTGTGTGTGTGTGTGTGTGTGTGTGTGTGTGTGTGTGTGTGTGTGTGTGTGTGTGTGTGTGTGTGTGTGTGCGTGTAATAATAATAATAATAATAATAATAATAATAATAATAATAATAATAATAATAATAATAATAATAATAATAATAATAATAATAATAATAATAATAATAATAATAATAATAATAATAATAATAATAATAATAATAATAATAATAATAATAATAATAATAATAATGATGATAATATTAATAAGAATAATAATTATAGTAATTACAGTAATAATAAAAATCTATTAGAAATAAACGCTTTCGAAACCGTGCCCAGATGACGATTCAAGTTTGTGTGGACGTGCCCGGTATAAGGGATTTTTCTTGTGCGGTTGTGCCCCAATCGTGATCAAGGTTGGACGTTAGACACAATGCCTCTGCCCGTAACAGCTCGGTTGAAAAGACGTAATATGCATTATTGGAAGTGGGTTGCGGATGAAAAGAAAATCAGTAAGATGGAGATCAATATGTCAGCGTCTTTAAAAGGTTTGTTACAGAAAGAGCACCATGAAAAATTTCCTTCTTTTTACGATGAAAAGGTTAAAGAACCCCGTGATAGTAAAGCCGCCATGAAAAGGCGACAGCGACATTTCTGGGCTTGGGTGACAAAACAAAAAATGATTGACAAATCCACTATTGACAGAGTTCTCAGAGCACAGTTAACAGAGGAGCATAAGAAATGCCACCCCGAATATTACGAAAAGTGTAAAAACCGGCAATCTACGACATGCGTCGTGGAGCAATCTATACAACAATTCCAACGTATAGTCCTTAGTTTCAACGAGATGTTACGTAATTCACCAACATACGAGTACAGTGATGGTACAATAGATGACCTGGAACCGTATAGCGGGGATATTTCTTTCGAGGCTGTAGAAAATTTCAAGAAGCACTATTACGCAGGCTACAAAATTATTTGTGGTAATGGTGGAAGAGGACACAGGCAATACCAGTTGTACTATTTAGAGCGTAGGTTCAAGACATTTAAAAGAAACGCCCGAAAAAACGTGTTCGCTTTGAAGAATGTGAGGCGCCAGCAAGAAAAGAAGAGGGAGCAAAGGAAAGTAGAGTTGAGAAGAGACCTGAAAAAAAGATCCAAAAAGAGAAAAAATGGGCAGCGGGTCTTGCCGAAGGCCAAGCACCTCTGGCGTAGCCAGGGCTGGCGTAAGCCAGGTGCTTGTAATAATAAGAATAATAATATAAAAAACAATGATAATAATAATAGTATACGATTTATTGGGTATAGCAGCATTACTGCTGAAAATATACATCCTACAAGATTATAACATTATAAAACTATGAAAGTGAAAAGATGTTGCTACAAGCATTAAAAAACAAAACAAAAGACAGTAAACTAAGGAATAGCTACGTTGTACAACAATGTTGATTCATCTTCTTATACCGGTCGGTGCATGCTCTGATCAGCTTGATGGTATTGTGGTGCCGCGCCTGCAGCCGTGGTCGTGGTACCTGTGGAGGTAGCAGGTTCCAGTGATCGTAAAAGATCTCAGACTCTAAAGATAGCGGTCAGCAAGAGTAGGTAGTCCTAGTGTGGTGAGAGCGTGATGATAGGTGGTGTATTCTTTGCCAAGGATTGTGCGACAGGCTCTTTTCTGCACTTTCTCCAGCTGTCACTGCTGCGTGACTGTGAGTGAGGAGGCCCAGAAAGATGACGCGTTCATAATCTGGTTAAAATGAATGAAGTGTAAATGGTCTTGAGATCTTCAGCCTATGCCCCTAATGAACTCAGGCGACGAGGCAAATACAGCTTGTAGGAGGCTGCCCTAACGGTGTTGACGGTGTTCTCCTTCCAGTTCAACTTATTGTCGATGGTTATCCCTAGCAGCTTAGGTGACTGGACCAATTCTAGAAGTTAGCCGTCAATTGTCAGCAGGGGAGGAAGGAGAACGTCATTGGGGGTGTGCAAGTGCATTACCACATTTTTCTTGTCGTTAATGGAGACTGTTGTGCACTGCCCATGTGCGTAGCTAGTCCAGCGGGTCCTGCAGTGGATCGTAGTTCAGGTCAGTGTTGGACACAGGGATCCCCACCGTGCAGTCATCGACATATTTCCACCTGTGCGGTGTGCCTTCCAGGGCATCGTTGATAAGTATTAGGAAACACAGTGGCCCCATTCTTGTTCCCTGTGGTGCCCTATAGGATAGATGCTGGACTGCAGAGACGTGTTCCTGACATCTGACAGCTTGCCAACGGTCCGTCAGGAAGTCAGATAGACAAGACATCAAGGAGTTAGGAAGGCTAAGGTGATGAAAGTGGTGTGATCAACAAGGTCAAAGGCTTTCTTGAAGTCAATGAAAGCCAGTGTGT
>NC_134801.1:55189191-55194191 GCF_046742065.1 Oratosquilla oratoria
CGGAACAGGTTTTATATATAAATAATGTTAAATATCAGGACACTAGGGAAGGTAGGTTAAAGCTGGACGACTGTTCCTGGGGAGTTGGTGAGGGGGAGGGATGAGGAAGCTTCTTAGTAGATGGTAGAAGCTGGACTTTTTATCACGGAAGCAGTTGGACATGTAATCCTGGGAGGTCGCTGTTGCCACGCAGCTTAGTTGTGTAACTGTAAAAAACTAAATGTGTCAGTTTGTATGTTGATAATTGGATTGTATTGTGAGATGTGGATGCTATATAAAATGTGTAGTTTCTTGTGTATTTTTGTGTTGTTAATTAGATATTGCTTAATGGGAATTCTATTGTGTGTTTGTGTCATATGTTTACGTATTCTTCTTTAACGAGCGTGCATTGAGTCTCACGGAATTAGTGATAACATCAATGTAAGGGGCGTTGGGAAGAAGTTTCCAACCTTCTTCGGTGGAAATGTACATCTCCTCTTAAGACAACAAATACAAGATCACTGTTTACAAAAAAAAGACCGACACAGGTGGGCCAGAATGCCGTAGATGAATACCCTCAGCGTTATAAACACAGTGATACTCGGGGCATACCTTGGTGATTTTTCCATATTGAAGTATCGCGCGTCAAACAAATGCTCATAAACAATGGCTTTTCCATCTCTATCAATGACAAGGATATGAACTTCTTTATGACCCGCAATATAACAAACACACACACACACACACACACACACACACACACACACACACACACACACACACACACACACACACACACACACACACACACACACACACTTTATTACAAAAATCAAATGACACCAGCATACTAACCAGACGAACGTATTCCAAAAGAAACAATTGCACGTAAGGTTACATGTACCGACCCACATGACAAATTAGCCCTCATCATATACAACAAAAATACAAAAACCTCCAGCCTTATCATAAAAGAAAAAAAATTGACTAAAGACAACACTCTCTTTAAACAATCTAACGTGGTTTACCAACACACTTGCCAAGAAGAAGGTTGCAAACTTCTCCTCAAAGCCTCAAACATTGTTGTTACCTCCACCTCTGTGAACAGAAGATTCACAATGCAGCCCCGTGAAGGAAGCATACACAAACTTGTGACACAAGTGCGCAATAAGACTTCCACTAGGCAAGATTTGGTTTACAATACAAAAGTACTTAAACAGTGTAACAATGACAAAAAAAAACTACATCTCCTAATATATATAGATATACATATGTATGGAAGGCAGATGTGAAGGGAGTGAACATGAAGGGACGTCCTAGGATGAGGTGGATGGATGGGGTGAAGGGGGCTTTGGGGAAGAGGGGAATGTCTGTTGAGGAAGGACGGGAGAGGACAGAAGACAGGGGTGAATGGAGAAAGGTTGTATATGGATGATGTTGTGATGCATGAGGTGGAATGGGCGGGGGGATGGGGGTGAGGTAGTATGTGTGAGCAAATTTTGACGCAGCCCGAAGGGATTTCTCCCTGTCTTCGCCTTTATGCAAGGGGGGATGGAGAGGGGGGGGGGTCGCCGATTTAATGAAGCGGCCTTGCTGTGGATGTACTGTGTCTTGCGACACTGCTTCTGACCCAGGGCAGTGGACAAGGTGCAGGGATGACCCGTCAGGAGGTGCTAAGATGAGAGGGAGGGTGGAGGGGTGTGGAGTGTATTCAGTGATGGAATGGATGGGAATGATTTCATGCTTTTTCCTTTTTGGCTACCTCCCTTGTAAGGGGAAAAAAGCCTTGGTATATGTATGTATATATATATATGATATATATTTATATGTATATGTATATATGTACATATATATGTACATATATATGTATATATATATTCTAGGCCACCCGTGACCCGTTGGGTCAAATAAAATTTTAAATGATACGTTGTTATAAAAAGTGAAATGCAGAAGATTGTGACGTTATGCAGTCGTTGCTTGGAACACTACGCATCATATGATTTGTACGTGATATTTCAATAAACTCATTATGCGTCATAGATGCTAATTCAGGAGTTGGCTATACTTTTAAATACTGAATATAAAATTTTTGAATATCAATGTCCAGAAAAAAATTAATCGGAATATTGGAAACTCAAAA
Organism: Oratosquilla oratoria; assembly: GCF_046742065.1. Classification (NCBI taxonomy): domain Eukaryota; kingdom Metazoa; phylum Arthropoda; class Malacostraca; order Stomatopoda; family Squillidae; genus Oratosquilla; species Oratosquilla oratoria. The sequence goes on from NC_134801.1 coordinate 55,191,311, forward strand.
ATTGGCAAATTGGAAAATTAGCAGTTTTGACGTCACGCGCTCAGCGCTGGGGTTCCTTGGGACCCACATAGCGGATGTCGTGACGTCATGTCTCTTCTTCTGATTGGCCGGTCCTCAGTCGTGACGTTATATCTCTTCTTCTGATCTCTTCTGATTGGCTGGATCTCAGTCGTGACGTCATATATCTTCTGATTGGCTGGTCTTCAGTCGTAACGTCATATTTCTTCTTCTTCAGTAGACGGTTTCAAACAATGTAACAAAGAAGATCAGATTTTTATAAGTATATATATATATATATATATATATATATATGTATATGTATATATATATATATATATATGTATATGTACATATATATATACATATATATATATATGTATTTATGTATATATATATGTATGTATATATATATGTATATATATGTATATGTATATATAATATATATATATATATATATATATATATATAGTATATATTTGGTCAAATAAAATTTCAAATGATACGTTGTTATAAGAAGTGAAATGCAGACGATTGTGACGTCATATCGTCGTTCCTTGGAACACTGCACATCATATGATGTCGTGACGTTATATCTCTTCTTCTGATTGGCTGGTCCTCAGTCGTGAGGTCATATCTCTTCTTGTGATCTCCTCTTCTGCTTGGCTGGTCCTAAGCCGTGACGTCTTGTCTCTTCTTCTGATTGGCTGGTCCTCAGTTGTGATGTCATATATCTTATTCTGATTGGCTGGTCCTCAGTTGTGATGTCATATATCTAATTTTGATTGGCTGGTCCTCAGTCGTGACGTCATATCTCTTCTTCTGTTTGGATAGTCTTCAGTCGTGACATCATATATCTTCTTCTGATTGGCTGGTCCTCAGTCATGACGTCATATCTCTTCTCCTGATTGGTTGGTAGATGGTTTCAAGCAAGATAACAAACAAGTTGATCAGAATTTTATAAGTATATATATATATATATATATATATATATATGTATATATATACATATATATATATATATATATATACACATATACATACATATATATATATATATATAAATTCACACAGACATACACACACACACACACACACACACACACACACACACACACACACACACACACACACACACACACACACACCACACACACACAAACATATATATATATATATATATATATATAGATATATATATATATATATATATATATATATATATATATAACACAGGAACCCACAGTCGGAGAAAGAATAAACTTCGAATAAAGAATAATCCTATATTTCGGCTATCAACTGTAGCCCTCTTCAGGAAAGTACATAAGAAAGAGAACAGAGGGGACTTATAAACTACAGTAAGAAGAGATGTGGACAGTTGACCTCACTCAGACGCGGGGCTAACTGGGGTGGCGGAGGAGGGAGGGGGTGAGGAGAGGGGAGGATGTAAAGTCCGCACTAGCTTATTTATTGCTGCGCGTGAGATAATGTCGGGTGTCCACTGCCCTTTAGAAATATTAATATTAGGGCATTCCTCAATTAATGCTGATTCGACTATTTTCCTCCTGAAACCACAGTGGGACTTGAACACTAATCTGGCCTTACCCCAGTCGAAAGAATGATTCTTATTTTTAACATGAAGAAATACAGCCGAATTTTCCTGCCCATACCTAATTGACCTTTTATGTTCTGCCAATCTAGTGTTCAAGTCTCTCCCGGTTTGACCCAAGTAAACCAAATCACAATCTTTGCAGGGCAAACAATAAACACCAGGTGACTCAACTTCCTTCGGCTTTTGTTGAACGTTCACAATTTGCTTACGTACGGTGTTAGGATAGTGATAGGCAATAGTGAGACGTTCACGAGGAAACAATTTAGTAGAAGAACTGATGGTATTATTGAATGGAATTTTTAAAATGTCCTTAAAGGAGCGGTGAAAATTTGAGGGGACGGAAGTTTTAAAATGGTTGGCCCTAGCCTTACTGAGGGCTTGGTCCAGAAACCAAGGTGGATAAGCCAACTTCTCAAGTTGACATTTGATCACCTCAATCTCTTGGTCCAGAAATTGAGGACTGCAAATCCTGAAAGCCCTCAAGAAAAGGCCAGAGGCAACACTTTTCTTGACATTGTCAGGGTGATTGCTAAAAAAGTGGAGATAACTGCCTGAATGGGTGGGCTTACGGTATACTGTAAAGAATAAATTATCATCAGTTCTTCTTAACAAAATATCCAAGAAAGGGATTTGGTGTCCTTCTTCCCATTCAACTTTAAATTTAAGATTCGGGGTCAATTGGTTCACATTAACATGGAACACTTCAAATGGGCCCCAACTGTCATCCCATGCCGAAAAGATATCGTCTACGTACCTGAGCCAAATCATTTCGGGCGGTTTGATGCTGGGCAAAAGGGAACACTCGAAATACTCCATGTACAAATTGGCCAAAACAGGAGACAAATTGGAACCCATACTGCAACCGAATTTTTGACGGAAGAATTGGTCTTGAAAGGAGAAAACATTTGAAGAAACACACAGGCGAACTAAAGCAAGAATTTTGTTGACAGGGAGGGGGAAAGAGTCTTGAAACGGTTGCAGTTTGGTTTCCAAAAAAGTGAGTACATCATCAACATTAATTTTGATTTGGCTCAGGTACGTAGACGATATCTTTTCGGCATGGGATGACAGTTGGGGCCCATTTGAAGTGTTCCATGATAAATTGAACCAATTGACCCCGAATCTTAAATTTAAAGTTGAATGGGAAGAAGGACACCAAATCCCTTTCTTGGATATTTTGTTAAGAAGAACTGATGATAATTTATTCTTTACAGTATACCGTAAGCCCACCCATTCAGGCAGTTATCTCCACTTTTTTTAGCAATCACCCTG
>NC_134801.1:55199191-55201691 GCF_046742065.1 Oratosquilla oratoria
TGTATGTATGTATGTATGTATGCATGTATGTATGTGTGTACGTACGTGCGTGTGTATGTATAAACCAAGCATCCTTCATTACTTCTATAAAACCCAAGAGACATCATCTGATTGAAATGAGCCCATCGCAAGATGAAAGTATAAAAAAACGGGTGGCATTTAATTAGTGAAAAGTAATATTTTCTTTTTGTAATTATGATAAAAGTCTAGAGAATGCTTGTACAAGGTGTAATATCAAGTTCAGGATTACAAGGAACGTGATTGTTACAAGATGGATGTGTTTACTTATCCAATTGTTGTTTACGGGATAGTAGTGGGATCCAGTGTGTATAACTCACCACGACAATTCACCACAATGGTTTTGTATCATATGTAGTCTGATCATGGTGTGTGTGTGTGTGTGTGTGTGTGTGTGTGTGTGTGTGTGTGTGTGTGTGTGTGTGTGTGTGTGTGTGTGTGTGTGTGTGTTTCACCCTGGTCTTTGGATCACGTGTTGGACTCGCGATCTACAGCTATTTCCCTCCCGGAAGAGAGCTCAGAGCTCGTATGACCGATCTATGGGTAATGCTATGGCCTTACGCGCACACACACACCCAACTCCCCGCCCACGAGAGTTGGAGTAACGACTCGAAACGCAGAGATACTGAAATAATTTCAGCCCTGAGCAGGATTCGAACCAGGTACTGCTGGTACTATCATACTGACAGTCTGGAACCCTACCAACCGCGCCACCGAGTCGTGTGTGTTTATTTCTGTGTTTGTTTGTGTGTGTGCACGTGTATGTGTGTGCTTGTGTGTTTGCATTTACTCGATTTTTTAACAGAGCACTATATATCCATTAATGGATTTACCTGTGGATCCCACTTCTAAGCTTCCATTAGTCAAAGATTTCTTGGCCTTTTATTACTTTACCCATTGAAATATATATATGTATATATATATATATATATATATATATATATATATATATATATATATATATATATATATATATATATATATATATATATATATATATATATATATATATATATATATACGGGGAATTGGATGAAAATAAGACTAGATCTTTTGATGTTACGTGAAGTGTGGTAGGGGACTTGTAAAGTCCTTTTGAACGATCGCACGTGGCTCAGTCGCTAGCGCCTTTACTTCGTGATTATGCACGCACAGGTCAGGGTTCGAATCCCTTGGCAGAGCTTTTGAAAATGTTCATATATATATATATATGTATATATATATATATATATATATATATATATATGTATATATATGTGTGTGTGTGTGTGTGTGTGTGTGTGTGTGTGTGTGTGTGTGTGTGTGTACATATATGTACATATATACATATATATACATGTATGTGTGTGTGTATACATATATGTATGTATATATATATATATATATATATATAATATATATGTGTGTGTATATATATATACATATGTATACATATATATATATGTGTATATATATATATATATAGATATATATATATGTTGAGACATTATGACAGGTTGATGTAAGCGGAATAGGAAACACAGGAGTCTTAGTCTTGAGTTTATTCCTGACTAGTTTCGCAGGTATGCTTTTTCATACCTGCGAAACTAGTCAGGAATAAACTCAAGACTAAGACTCCTGTGTTTCCTATTCCGGTTACATCATATATATATATATATTCTAATTTTGACTGAACTGATGCATCTGTCAGTTACAGGTTATAACGTAATAACTACTCATTTTTACTTTCTTCATGGTTTTGGCATCAACAATATACACACATACGGTACATACATGCATATATACATACATACATACATACATACACACATGCATAAACAGTAAACATACATATGGTACATACATGAATACACACATACATAAACCAAGAACATACTTGCGGCAACACCGAATGTTGTGGGACTCCACCAGTCAGTCACTTTCCACCATATCTTATCCTTGAAGCCGTACTTATTCCCCGATTCTTCAGGGACTTCTTCAGACATTTCAATGCTACTCGTTTGAGTCTTCTTCTCTATTCCAGTTTGTGAAATCTGTCTATCTATCTTTACACCAAGGACTTGATATATCTCATAAGGGAAGTAGCCAGTCATGGATAGTATCTATTCCAACCCATTTCATTCTCATTCACTAAATATTGTTTTCCTTTCAATTTAGCTCCTCGTTGGTGAAAGGTCATCTCTATCTCTTCATCACAGTTGGGTTATGTGTGAGTTACCTTATCAAAAGCATTCCTCTAGGTCCATGTATACAATCCAGCCAATCGTGTCCATCTTATAATACGTCAGTTACTCTTTAGTGAAAAAAAAACGACAAGCATGGCGCCTTTCTAAATACAAATTTTGGTATATCTTTGATACATCTTTATCTATTTCAGATATCTTATCCACCTATCTTTTGTAACTGTCTCTCACTTAATAGCTACAATGATGGTGTAGGACAGATGTGTATTTTAGAATTTTCTCTTTGTTTCGTCTGATTA
>NC_134801.1:55206691-55209191 GCF_046742065.1 Oratosquilla oratoria
TTCGACAGGATGTGTCAATAGAGTAACAAAAACTTTGTTTATATTCATTGCCACGAATGCTGCTCTACACAGAGGTGCTGTCTCGTTGAGGCTCTCCAGTAAATTAAACCAAAATAAAATAAGACTCAAACCTATTATACAATGTGAAATAAAATTAATAAAACAAAATAATATAAAGTAGAACAAAACTAAAAGAATAGAGTAAAACATGAATGTAGATCATATATCATAAAACTAAAAAACATTAAAATAAGACCATTTATATTTATCATTTCGTCAACATATTTTGTTTTCTCTTAGTCCTAACTGGGTCTTTAATGACTTTAACTAATCCTCTATGGTCCCATCGGGGTTTTTGTTGTCCACACGTCACGTTTGGGTGTTTGTTGACCATACGCGTGCGCACGCTTTCACCCGGAACAGGAAGAGCCCTCCGGCCAAACCCCAGTATCCGCTGCTAATGCTGGTTCGTCTCACTCACCGTCGCTCTCCCCAAACTTCGTATATCCACTTTCGTAGCTCCTATCACACTCATAATTAGACGTACATGTGCTCACACTCATGTCCATGCTCAAACACACCCTCACACTCAAGTCTTTATGTTTTCACGTTCACATATACTCACAATCATATGTTTGAGGTCACACTTGTACTCACACTTGTACTCACACTTATATTCATGCTCGTATTCACACTTAATTCTCACCCTCACTCCCATATCTTCACTTTCACTCTCACTCCAGTACCCTCACCCTCACCCTGCATCCCCAGTCCCACCCTCACCGTCACCCTACCCTCCCCCTCACCCCCACCCTCAGCCATAAACCACAAAAGCACCCCGACACGCTGGCCACCCCAGCTATCACCGGGTGTCGTATGGGTCCCCTTGATGGAGGAGGTGGAAGAGTGGGAGGAGGGAAGGAGCAGAGGGAGAGGGAGGATAAATATAAGGGACGCGTGGGACCGGTTGTAAGAAGATTGCGGGAGGGAGTCAGGATATAAAGAGAAATGTATTGTACTTTGTTATATATGTAGAGTGCGCGCGCGCGCGCGTGTGTGTGTGTTTGTGTGATGTGTGTTTTCGTGTCTGCTTACTTAGTGATAGTGTCTTTTGACTATACATGCTTCAAGATAATTCTATTTCGAATATATGTATTTATCAATATTCTATCTAAAATCAAAATGACAGCATTACATAATCAAGCAATAAACATACCCCAATTTTCCTTTCTGATTTTATTATTTAAACAAATTGTAACAAACTCTACCTTAATTAGATAAGCCAGAACACCTTTTCGTCACTTCTGTCCCACACAGCGTGACAGAGTTGACACTCCTATCTCGGCGACGCACTCCTCAAAGTCTTGAGTACCAACAGCGCCTCATAAGACAAGCTCCTACGACGCCTCGATGGCTTGGAGAGGCTCCTCCCACTCTTCACTGCTCTCAACACAAAGCCCTCGTGTTCTTGTGTGTGAAGGAGTTCGGTGAGAGTGAGTACAGGCTGGTATAGACACAGGCCAGATACACACTCTATCTCTTTCACTCACACACATACACACACACATACACGTACACAGATACACACACACACACACACACACACACACACACACACACACACACACACACACACACACACACACACACACACACACACACACACACACACACAAACACACACACAGACACACACACACACACACACACACACACACACACACACACACACACACACACACACACACACACTCTCTCACACACACACACACACACACACACACACACACACACACACACACACACACACACACACACACACACACCACACACACACACACACACGACTCGGTGGCGCAGTTGGTAGAACGATGAACTACTAGCATGGTGGTGCGCGTAGTGCTTGGTTCGAATCCTGCCCAGGGCCGAAATTAATTTCGGTACAGCTGCGCTTCGGGTCGTTACTCTGACTCTCGTGGGCGGGGAGTCGGGTGTGTGTGTGTGAAAGGTCATAGCATTACCCATAGATCGGACCTACGAGCTCTGAGCTCTCTTCCAGGAGGGTAATAGCTGTCGATCACGAGTCGAACACGTGATCCAAAAGACCAAAGACCAAGTGAATACACACACACACATACACACACACGCGCGCGTGCGTACAACCTCACAAACGCATTGTGTGTGTAATTCTCCAGGGTCTTGAATCATATGTTGGACTCATGATATTTTTTTTGCGCTTGTGTATGTGTACGATAGTGTCTATGTGCATATGGTATAATGTATAGCCTCTCAGTGATCAATCGTTATTTCCATGGGTTCCGGGCAGATGAGACCAGACAAGACTAAACTATCTTAAATATCTTGTAATCTGTATATCGACTTATCTATCAACGCGTTTATTTATTTACAGATATATTTTTCCTGCTATTCTGGGCGTTTTTTATTTATTTATTTATTTGTTATTAGGACACCCTTCTTTTGGGATTCTTCGAACAAAAAT
>NC_134801.1:55221691-55224191 GCF_046742065.1 Oratosquilla oratoria
CTCTCTCTCTCTCTCTCTCTCTCTCTATATATATATATATATATATATATCTTTCTCTCTCTCTCTCTCTCTCTCTCTCTCTCTCTCTCTCTCTCTCTCTCTCTCTCTCTCTCTCTCTCTCTCTCTCTCTCTCTCTCTCTCTCTCTCTCTCTTCTCTCCCCTCACTCACTCACTCCCTCCGCCTCCCTTTTTTATGATTCCTAAATTCTCAAAAACTCCTCAGTTTTTACTTAATGATTCACTATAACACTCCCGTACGATGAAAGTACTTGGTTGGACATCCACACCACGCATGAAAGTGCGCGCACACACACACACACACACACACACACACACACACACACACACACACACACACACACACACACACACACACACACACACACACACACACACACACACTCATGCACATACACACACATGCACATACACACACACACACACACACACACACACACACACACACACACACACACACACACACACACACACACACACACACACACACACACACACACACACACACACACACACACACACACACACACACACACACACACACACACACACACACACATTCACACGGACAGTCACATGCACACAAACACGGGCACACGCTGCAACCATCTGCTGAACATTTATAAACATTACAGTAAAGAAGTGAAGATCTACTGCAAGAAATGATGTCTTTAAGATCCTTCGAGCCCGCCCATATAAATCGTTACTTCTTTTACGATCCATCGTCTGCTTGTGGTCCTCCATCGTATGTCCCATATGTGTGACATGCGATGGACGCGAGAGTATATATCATAAAAATTTATCATCTCAACTCTTCTGATATGCAACATCTATTGAATAAAATCTTCTGATTGGAGCTAAAACAGTTATTTAATTCATCAATTGGAATGAAAGCGTTAATTGGAATAAACTTAAACCTTTCGTTGAACAAGGTTTTAGAGATTATAAGAAAAATGTGTATTGGCAACCCCGTTCATAACAGAACCAATTTGGATTCAATTTTCTTTTCATCTCTAAATGGATGCATATAAATTCTTGCCATATGATAATGTTCAATGCAGAGAGAAATGCAATTATAGCCTCCAAATGTACTTTGAATAATATCCTTTTTCTGGCAGAAGGAAAAGGATCTACCAAAAGATAATAAAGTTTCAACTTTAATTAATTTTGAGATTATATTTTATCGTTTTTAATTTCATTACTGTAAACGAATAATCTTCTGCTCAGCTTTGTCTATCGAGTATTTTTACCTTTCTATACATACAGTATGTGAATGTACTTTATATACAATATATATATATGTATATATACATATACAGTATATGTATATATATATATATATATATATATATATATATATATATATAATGTGTGTGTGTATTTTTTGTGTAAATGTGATTCACCACGGTCTTAGATAACGTGTTAGGCTTGTGAGCGACAGTTGTTCCTGGGTGATACTTGAACTCGGATCTCTGAATTAGTGGTCTAGAGCTCTACCACTGCACTGTCAAGCCATGTGTGAGTGTATGTGTGGGTTCGTGATTCCCTATGGTTTTGGATCACGTGTTGGACTCGTGATCGACAGTTATTAACCTCCCGGATGAGAGCTCAGAGCCCGTAAGACCGATCTATGGGTAATACTGTGACCTTGCACGCACACACACCCCAAACTCCCTGCCCACGAGAGTTGGAGTAATGACTCGCAGCGCAGCGATACTGAAATTATCTCATCCCTGGGCGGGATTCTGACCCGGACCACCGTAGTGGCAGGCGGGAACTCTAGCCACCGTGCCACGTTGGTTTGTGTGTGTTTGTGTTTTGGAATATGGAAATATATTCACATACACTATTCCCCCCCAACGGACAAAATGAAAGATTGAATTTCGAAGCTAAAGTATAAGAGACCAAAATCATAACAGACTAAATTTGTTTCCGCTTCCTAGCAGTTCCCCCTCGTTTAAATTCTCTTCCTGGATTTTTTCTTTTTTCTTATATTTTTATCTTTTATCTTTTGTTGTCTTCGGATGTTTCTTAATCTCCGTCCTTGCATTCCGTCTCCCTTTTGCTTTGTCTCCAATTATCTCTTCCTGAGTTTCTTTGTAATGATTATTCATATCTTTTTCCCCAAGTCTTCTTCTTCCAAGCATTATCAATATCTCACTTGTTCCACATTTTGCTGGGCACGTTTTCTTTTATTAATTAAACTTACTTGTGTATTTCTATTTCTTTCTTTGTCTATTTATCTTCTATCTTTTTATTTACTTATTTCCTTATTCATTATTTAGGGTCGCGGTCCATTGGAGACCCATTCAGGAAGGGGTCTTAAACTTATGGGACTTCTTCCAAAGTCTTCCTTCGTTTCTCTCTACCGGGATGCTTTTCGCTAACCAGTTTTTGTCCTGAATAAAATCACCTGGCTAAAGGAAGCGTTGAAACGCAGATACTAAAGACAGTCACGTTTTTTTTTTTTTGTTTTTTTTTT
>NC_134801.1:55246691-55249191 GCF_046742065.1 Oratosquilla oratoria
TAATTATCTTCTAATAAAAGAGGAAACTGTTGACTAACATTCACCGAAACATAGAGTTTTCACCTCGTTATGAGGCTTCTGCATGGTGTACACTGTGGGTTGTTTCTTCACTAGAGATTAGGAGAATAGTGAGGAAATTTATCCATGTATCCATATAAGGGTATTTATATGGGATCAGGTCACCCGGGCGCGGGTGAAGCTCGATGGTGATTGGCTAGCAGGTAGACCGTGTGAACCATATGTCTGGTCGGGACCTCGGAGCGTTCTGACGGAAGACCTAGTGGCTCATCCCGAGTGCTGATTGGTTGGATGGTGGATTGTTGGGTCAATGGTGTTTTGTAGTAGAGTATGTCTCTCATGTGACCTTGCGAATGGCAAAAAGTATATTTCTGATTTTTTATAATATGTCTGAATTATATATATATATATATATATATATATATATGTATGTATATATATTTACATATATATATGTATAAATATACATATATATGCATATATGTATATATATGTATATATATACATACATATATGCATATATGTATATATATGTATATATTTACATATATATATATGCATATATGTATATATACATATATGTATACATATATATACATATATACATATGTATATATATATACATATATACATATATATATACATATATATATATATATAATTAAAGTCAACTGCGCAAACAGCTTTGGCTATTTTGATATTCGATATCTCTAGTTTAAGAATAATTTTTCGTTCATATAGTTCAAGGCTTGGACATAATCATTCATGAATTCAATATCATGTGGAAAGGTGTATTGATAGGCGCTGATCGATGCTGACGATTATAATAAATTTATGTAATAGTGCAATAAAAATGTTGTGTCAAGGCTACGGTTCGAGTCCCAGGGTGAGAGTCGGAATGATTATATTATATTATATTATATAAATTATATATTATATTATGTTACATTATATTATACTATATTATATTATATTATATTATATTATGTTACATTACATTTTATTATATTATATCATACTAACAAAATAGGGCATTTGGTAACACGTAGCTACAATAATCCCACTAACAAAAACAGCGTTGTTGATAAAATCCCGTGTAAAAGCTGTCTCTCTTCATATTTTGGTGAATCTGGTCGCGGACTTAATAAGAGGATAAATGAACATAAAAATGACGTAAAAGCCCATAGGACATCTGACTCCATAGTAATGCATGTGGATAAACATGGTCACCTTCCAGACTGGAACAACACAACCGTATTAAAAAAAGGATCATCCAAGAAACCAAGGAAGACAATTGAGGCAGCATATATCAACACTAATAACAACATTAACCATAGAGAAGGCTTTATATGTTTAGCAAAAGCCACAAACTTATTAATAATAAAAAAATACGCAAATAAAATAACAAGCTCTCCGAAGCGTCCCATGAGACGTTTGAGTTGTTAGCTTTGTGATCAAGACCCTGCGGGTTGAAACGTTAGAGCGTGAGATTTTCCCATTATTCCTCGTCTACGTCTTTTACCTTCACTCTTATATATATATATATATATGTATATATATATATATATATATATATATATACATATATATATATATATATATATATATATATATATATATATATAAAGTTTTGTTTAAAGGAGGATATTTTTTTTAGAAGTACAGGGATTCTTAGACATCAATATAAAGCTTCCGCTTGGTTTCGTGTTGAATCTCATTGAATTTGATGATATTTAATCATTCATTCTCTGAAGTTTTTTGTTTAAACTTAAGCTACGTTTTCATTCCCGTTATCATTACAAACACACTGACATTTTAATTTTTTTTCGTTGTTGATGTCAAACCAGAAAATCAAAGAAAATTGTATGAAAACTTCGGCTGGTGGTGTAATCAGAGGCATACTGGCCTCACATTCTCTTAGTCGTGGGTTCGAGTCCCACACTCGGCCAGCAGTGACTGTTACCGTCCCTAAAGTGCATACTAGTGCAAAGGTGATGGTTACAGCAGCATAAAACTTTTCATTTATTATAAGAACAAAAAACCAATGACCCCATTATGAAGAATAACAGCTTCCCACGCCCTATCGACATGGAGTGTGTGATTCTGGTGTACCAGTTACAGTATCCATATGAGGAGTATGTGTCCAAAGACTCCCACATCGGACTCACCACTACTCGCTTTTCCAGACGTCTGACGTACCACCTAAACAATAGAGCCCCTAAACGGCACTTCCAGGAGACCCACAACATCCCAATAACCAGATCCATTTTAGGGAACAATACCAAAATTATAGACAGAGAGAGTGACAAACACTGACTCACCCTCCTTGAAGCCCTTTCCGTCAAGTACTGCCAGCCCACAATGAACACCCAGCAGGAAGCCCCCACCATCCTTCCAAACCCCAAACCCTTCAGAAACCATCAAACCAGACACACCAGCAACAACAAAAGCCAACCCCGTCAAGACCAGGTATTTCGGCCGC
>NC_134801.1:55254191-55256691 GCF_046742065.1 Oratosquilla oratoria
CACACACACACACACACACACACACACACACACACACACACACACACACACACACACACACACACACACACACACCAGACATAACCCTCAGACAGAGACTGTGATTTTTCCGTCGACCGCTTGACGGCGTTGTTGTCGATGTCTGCTCCGGCTCTCCCCACGATCCAACTCCTTCTCGCTTATTCAAATGTCCTTGTACAACTCTTTACTTTTACTTACTAAAAGGCAAATGATTTTATATCGATTGGTAAAATTATATGTGATAATAAAGAGACATATTGATAATGGATGACGTTGTTTATATGTATTGTAAATTGATGTTTTCACAAGCCTGAGCCCTAACCCTCTTGATTAAGTTTAATGAAGAACTTTAACGACAGTCAGACACAAAATCTGCAAGTGGAAAATGATTATCATTTACGTCACAAGAATTGTGGTGAAACTAGTGTAGATATATAGATAAATAAATCGAAAATAAGATGAAATTACGTAGATACATAAAATGGTAGATAAATGAATGAACATATTAGTGAATAAGTATAAAATCAATAAATAAAGGAAAAAATAATTGATAAATGAATTAATAAATAGATAAATATATACATAGATGCATGAATAATAAAGAAATAGATATATAACTTGAAAACCAGATAATTTAACAAATAAACAAATAAAAAGTACAATAAACAAAGACATAAATAAATAAAAAAAGACGTACACTCAATCCGTCAATCAGCCAATGACTCCATTAACTGGTTAATCAACCAACAAATAGATCTATTGATAAACGAACAAACAGAAAATACAAGGTGTAGTTAGATTGAATTCTAGATGTATATCATTTTCCATCGTCACTTACCTTCGAACAGAGAAGACAATACCATGAAATTTTTCTTCTGTCCAAATGGAGACATGACAGTTTTCCTTCAATCTCAGCAAAACAAAATATCAAAGTTATACAAGTGACATGACGTCATGATACTGTCATCCGAACCGTCAGATCGTTGGACATCATCGAATGTAAAGATTTAAAAAACAAAAAAATAACCAAATAATAGAGATAAAGATATTGTGCAATAGTAGGCATATATATATATATATATATATATATATATATATGTATATATATATATATATATTATATATATATATATATATATATACATATACATACGCACATATATGTATATATATATATGTATATATATATATATATATATATATATACTTATATATATATGTATATATAAATATATATAAATATATATATATAAATATATATGTATATCTATATATATATACACATATATATACATATATATATACGTATATACGTATGCCTCTTCCAAGAAGTCTTCTGTAAGTATCTGTATGTAATTTTTGGCCTCAATGCGGAAGTATTCGATCGAGATAAGTTATCCAACAGAAACACGTGTAATAGGTATTTCAAACTTTTACTTAAATGTAGACAGGGATTTATAACAAAGATATTTTTTTTTACCTCAATGCGGAAATATTTGATTGAGACAAGTTATCCAGACGAAACACGTGTAATAGAATGGGATTTATAAAATAAGGGAAGTAATTTGCTTCTTAAAAGTCTTTTAGATAATACAATACCTATACTAAAACAAATATTCCTATCCTAACCATGCAAAACAATTAATGATAAATGTAATATTGTTGGTATCTTTCAGTGGATCTAGTAAAACATGTAAAATAACTAATATGTGAATATTACTTTTGAAGACTGTCAAAGATTGTATTTGTTTGATCCGGACAGTTTATGAGTCTTTTGATCACTGAAGATAGGTTTCTATCTGATTGAAGCCAATATGAAACTTTAACCAATATTCAATAGACGAAAGCTTTTGTATATAGCATACGTGGGTTTAATTTCACTTCAAATTGGGTAAAAGATTTGAAATCAAGATGTGGAATCCTTGCGTAGTGTACAATTGATATTCTTCGTATTTGCCTGTTCTTGAATGATATTTGGTGGCACTTGGAAACACAAAGTCTTATGTAGCGACCCATGGCCTAGGAGCTAATTTGCTGAAAAATAGCTCAGAAAATGTTGTCGATCAAAGTTAGGCGACGGATGTTTTCATGATTAACTTTAGTAATACATATTAGAAAACAATAAAAAAACATATGAGGCAAGCCGCCATAAACTCAAGAATGTGACATAACACTACAAATATGATTACGAGACAAAATGCCACAAACCGAAATATACGACATTTCGCCACAACACGAAGCCAGAGGCTCTCACAAGCACGTGGCATTTCATAATTACCTCAGTTACTAGGTAACCTCTCCCAGGTAACCGGTAACCCCGACAGAGAAGAGCAAGTATGAAATCTAACGTATAAAAGATAATATCATTACAAAATTCATCAAGAAGGGTCTTAAACCTGAAATCGCGATATAGCAAACATGGCTACCTATAGTGAAGTCATAAACCTCCTTTCAAAGGTCCATAGTAAAGCCTATGAAA
>NC_134801.1:55259191-55264191 GCF_046742065.1 Oratosquilla oratoria
AAACGAGATAAAAAATCATGAAAAGAGCAGGTGAGACAAAGAATGAAAATAAAGAGAAGAATATGAGAGAAACAAGATAGATAATATGGAGAAGAAAAGGAAGAAAAGAAAATAAAGAATAAAGAAAAGACTAAGAAGGAAATAAAATGAATAATAAGAAGGATAGGATGAAAATAAGATAAAGAATAAAGAGAAAGGTAAGAAGGAAATAAGATAAAGTATAAAGAGGAAAAATCATAGAAACACTAAAGAAAAGAGAAGAATAATTACTGAGGGTATTTGGTGGGAAAAGAGAGTGAGAAAAAGAGAGGGGCTTGAGACAGGAAGACATAGTGAGGATGACATAATTAGAAATAGAAAAAGAGAAGAAAATTATAAAAGAAATTGGGTAATAGCTATAACGAATGAAAAGAATAAACAAGAAGATGAGGAAAATATAAGAGAAATTATACGAAAGAGTGAAAAAAAAAGAGGAATATTAAGAAACGGAGAACAAACAGTCTAAAGTGGGTGAAAGACAGGGAAAGGGGGTTGGACATATATGAGGAAAGTTTTGTATGAAGGAAAAATACAGTGAAAAGAAAACGATGTTAAACAAGAAAAAAAGAATGATAAAATGGGAGTCAAGAACATATCAAATATTAGGAAGAGTGGAGGAGAGGGAGGAATGAATATGGAAGATATTTTGCAAGGAGGAAAAAGAGGGAAAAGGACATGAGGGGAAAAAGGAAAAGGAAAAGAAGAAAATGATAAACAAATAGATGAAGGGTACGACAAATAATAGAAAGATTGGAGAAAGATGAAGAATAAATATTTTCTGAAGAATAGAGAAAGAGAGCCACAAGAAAAAAAAATGATAACAACAATAATAATAATAGTTAAAGCCAAACAGTTTTATTGAATTTAGTAAAAAAAAAAAAAAAAAAAAAAAATTGAATTGTAGTTTCACCCATGTACAAACCAGCTTGGTTAATTCAATCTCTTCTTTATGGTATCGTATTCAGCCAGAATGGAATATGAAGAATGCATGAAAAATATCTAATATGTTGATAAGTATCTATATGTATATAGATAGATAGATAGACAAATAGATATGTAGACATATAAATAGATATACAACTAGATAATTAAATAAGTTAATAGATAAAGAAAGTAATTAGTAAAAATATTAAATGGATAGAAATAAAACAAATTAATGAATGAATATATAAATAAATATGTAAAGGAATAAATAAATATATAAACTAATAAATGCATGAATATGAAAAATAATTAATAACTGGATAGATAATTTCATAGATAACGAAATAAGTAGAAAGTAAGCAAATAAGTGAATGAATAGATGAATAGAGAGAGAGAGAGAGAGAGAGAGAGAGAGAGAGAGAGAGAGAGAGAGAGAGAGAGAGAGAGAGAGAGAATAATCGAACCAAAAACAAAATTATATAAACAAATAAAAATGACATAGGAGAAAATGGATTAGAGAAATATAAAGATACGCTTTATGAAACAAAAGAGGAATGAGTGGGGAAGAAAGAGAACAAGAGAATGAGAAAACATACAAAAAGAGAAAAGAATCGTGAAGAAGACGAAGAAGATGACGGAGAAGAGAAACGGAAAGTTTTTGGAGCAAAAGAATTGTTGACGAGAAGGAGATCTTGGAAATAAAGGAGGTAAAGAATGAAAAAGAAGAAGAGGAGGAAGGGAAGAGAAGAGAAAGAGGAATAAAGAAGTAGGAGAAAAATGAAAAGAAAAAGAGGAGGAAAGTGGAGAAAAGTTAAAGAGGTGAAGAATAGAAAGGGAGGAGGAGGAAGAGAAGAGAAGAGGAAGACGAAGGAATAAGTAAAAGTGAAGAGAGGAACAGAGAGAGAAAATTGGCGAACAAGAAGATGAGAGAAGAGAGAGAGAGAGACGAAATTAGGAAGAGAGAGAACAGATGATGAAAGAGTAAATGAGGAAAGGACAGGAGGGAACCGTTGAAAAATTGAAGAGGAGAGCGAAGAGAGAGAGAGAGAGAGAGAGAGAGAGAGAGAGAGAGAGAGAGAGAGAGAGAGAGAGAGAAAGAAGATTGAGGAAGGAGGAGTAAGAGTAGAAATTTGGCTAATGAAGAGAAAAGTGATCAGTAAATAATAAGAAAGGTAAAGAGAGAGAGAGAGAGAGAGAGAGAGAGAGAGAGAGAGAGAGAGAGAGAGAGAGAGAGAGAGAGAGAGAAGAGAGAGAGAGAGAGAGAGAGGGAGAGAGGAAGAAGAGAGAAGAGAGAGGAAGAAGAGAGAAGAGAGAGAGAAGAGGAGAGAGAGAGAGAGAGAGAGAGAGAGAGAGAGAGAGAGAGAGAGAGAGAGAGAGAGAGAGAGAGAGGAGGGGGAAGGGAGAGAGAGAGAGAGGAGGGGGAAGAGAGAGAGAGAGAGAGAGAGAGAGAGAGAGAGAGAGAGAGAGAGAGAGAGAGAGAGAGAGAGAGAGAGAGAGAGAGAGAGAGAGGACAGACAGACAGACAGACAGACAGACAGACAGACAGACAGACAGACAGACAGACAGACAGACAGACAGACAGACAGACAGAGCGAGAGAGTAAAAGGGAAAAAGGGGAAGAGGAAAGGAGAAAAGATAAGAGACGGTGAGATAAGGAAAGGGAAGAGGAAAGCAGAAGAGGAAAGGGGAGAAGGTGACGACAATACAAAGGAAGACGAAGAAGAATAAGAGTCGAAGTAGCAAGAGAGAGACAGAAGTTCAGGAAGAAGATAAAACAGGTGAAAGGACAGAGACATTGGAGAAAGAGCACAAGGCCGGAGCTCACCCTCGAAGACGTAGGAAAATTATAATGAGGACGATGTCAGCCTTAGGGCTTGGAAGTCGAGGGGGAGGTGGAGGGGGAGAAGGGGAAGAGGGACGGAGAGGGGAAACGGGAGGGGAGATAGGGGGAGAGGTGAGGGAAACTTGTACCCCATCTACGTAATATGGACAGACTAATGGGGATAGACAACACGTATACATTGTAGGGGCATTTTTTTCTGTTCTCTCTCTCTCTCTCTCTCTCTCTCTCTCTATCTCTCTCTCTCTCTCTCTCTCTCTCTCTCTCTCTCTCTCTCTCTCTCTCTCTCTCTCTCTCTCTCTCTCTCTCTCTGCCTCTGTCTCTCTTTCTGCCTCTGTCTCTCTGCCTCTGTCTCTCTCTCTACCTCTGCCTTTCTCTCTGCCTCTTTCTCTCTCTCTGCCTCTCTCTCTCTCTCTCTCTCTCTCTCTCTCTCTCTCTCTCTCTCTCTCTCTCTCACACTCTCACTCTCTCTCTCTCACACACACACACACACACACACACACACACACACACACACACACACACACACACACACACACACACACACACACACACACACACACACACACACACACACACACACACACACACGCACGCACGCACATACACATACATACACACGGACACACACTAACGATGACGGAAATGATCTTATGTCACACAAACACAAAAATGTTCATTTCTAATCAACCTGCATATTCACGTGTACAATTTGTAAAGGAACAAAGGAGAGACCTTGGCTATAATATGTGTTAAAAAAGAGATCATTATCTCTCTGTCGTGGGCCGCCGTGCATGAAGTTGCCAGTGTACAGGGCTCTCTGTTTCAGCGGTAAGTTTCTATCCCTCATTATAGTCTAGACAATGCAGATTCACGTTTCATTTAACCTGCTTGGAAACAAAGCGTTGGCCTCTCCTTGGATGAAGCTTAAGCATATGCAGTCTGCGTGAGCAATGCATTTTCCCCTTCCCACCAACACAACAACAAATATGATCTACTGGACCTACTGACGCAGCAGTCACGAGCGTATTCACCAATACTCAGACCTTTGTTATCATCTACCAACATTACACCACTTCCGTCTCAACCAATACCTCTGATTCTTCATCTTTTGGAGTTTGATTTTTAATGAAATTTCGTCGAAATTCACTGGACGATACGAGTCTTCTTTGCTGAAGAAGGAGCTTCTTTCGGTGGGAAAGATGACTTGGCGTTGGTTGGAATAATTACTTAAGTAACATAATAAAATGACGCAGCCCGAAGGGATTTCTCCCCGTCTTCTCCTTTACTACATGAGGGGACGTAGAGGGGTGGGGGGGGGTCCCCGAATTAATGAAGCGGCCTTGCTGTGGATGTGCTGTGTCTTGCGACACTGCTTCTGACCCAGGGCAGTGGACGGGATGCAGGGATGACCCGTCATCCAGGAGGTGCCAAGATGTGAGGGAGGGAAGAGGGTGGAAGAGAGTGGAGTGTGTAGGGGGTGGAATGGGTGGGAGTGGTTTCTATGCCTTTTACTTTTTGGCTACCTCCCATGTAAAGGGGAATTTTTTTTTGTATATGTATGTATGTATGTATGTATGTATGTATGTATGTATGTATGTATGTATGTATGTATGTATGTATGTATGTATGTATGTATGTATGTATGTATGTATGTATGTATGTATGTATGTATGTATGTATGTATGTATGTATGTATGTATGTATGTATGTATGTATGTATGTATGTATGTATGTATGTATGTAAAAAATGCAACGAAGGGATCAAGTGAGATGCATTCGACAAAGAAAGGAGTTTCTTCTTTAGTTAAATAAAATCACCTGGAGGCAGATAGATGAAGCAACACTAGTAATGTTAAAGGTTTTTTTATCTTCTCTCTTCTCCATAGATCAATACTTACCCTCTAGCTACAATAGATAAATGAATATACAATTAAAAGAATAATTGAATAAAATATATGTATATGTATATACAGTATATATGTGTGTGTGTGTGTATGTGTGTGTGTGTATAAACACACACACACACATACACACACACACACATATATATATATATATATATATGTACATATATGTATATATGTATATATATATGTATATATATATATATATATGTATGTATATGTATATGTATATATGTTGTAGCGAACTTAGGAAACAGGTTTTCTTGAATACATTTTCTGTTTCCACAGAT
>NC_134801.1:55269191-55276691 GCF_046742065.1 Oratosquilla oratoria
TTGAGTATGGAAAAACCAACGTACGTTTGGAGGTCCCTCACTTGGTAAAAGATATTGAGATGGTGGAGAATGTGCAGTGAAGGGATACAAGGATGGTGCCACAACTTAAAGGACTGAGCTATGAAGAAAGACAAAGGAGGTTGAACCTACTAACACTGGCATATAGAAGAGCACGGGGGGACATGGTAGAAACCTACAAGATACTGACAGGAAAATATGATGGAGACTACACTCAAGGCATATTGAGGCTTAGGGAAGAGAACATAAGTAGGGGAAACTCACTGAAACTATTCAAGACAAAGTCACGGATGGATGTAAGAAAATATGCTTTCCCGTGTAGAGTTGTCAATAATTGAAACCAGCTGCCTGAATGGTTGATTGCTGCAAAACCAGTCAACTAATATGAGAGTAGATTTGACAAATTCTGGCAAAACCAAGAACTAAAATACGATTATAAAGCAAAGGTCCACCACAAGTTACCACAAAGTGTAAATGTGGATCTGGAGTCACAGGCGTAAGCCTCTTCCAGGAAGTCTTCTATGTGTCTATGTGTGTCTATATATATATATATATATATATATATATATATATACATATATATATATATATATATACATATATATATATATATATATATATACATATATTTTGCCACAAATCGCATGTTTTATTAAGAATATAAAGTAGACAGGATCCCTCATTGTGATAAATGCTTTGCACGTTATCTACAATTTACCAAAATATTTTGCCTCAATAAATGTTCACATTTATACATGAGTTTTGTCATAATCCTAATCTTCTGTATTAATGAGTGCAATTTTGTATCACTAGTAAATTATTGGTCATTATTTGTGTGTTAACTGCTTCTGACATATCCATTCATGTTATTTACATTTAAACGACCTATCTTTCAAGTTGAAATTTATACATTAATCGCAATGAACCCATTTTCTTTTGATCTTTAGACTTATTATTTGTAATATAACATGTGTAATTTATATATTCATTACAAGAGTTTTCATTTAATATATGGAAAATGCGTATTTAGAATAAATCAACGACAAATGTATTCTATGACGTCATGTCGACGTTACTCGCTCCACTGTTTTGTTTAGTGAGTTGCTATGCAAGGTATTTTGAATTGTAAATAATTTGAATTCATCATTCATCTATTAACTTCGTAAGTACGTTTGATAATAGTTCAGCGTGAGATAACCGTTGTAAAAGAATTTTAAATTTCTGTATCCTGAGTTTACATAAGGTCTTACCTGGAGCCACATGCATTCACAAATACTTGCGTTGGTAAATGCATGCATATATACATGCCTACATGCATACATACATGCATACGTATATACACACATACACACACACATACATAAATACATACATACATGCATACATACATACATACATACATACATACATACATACATACATATATACATACATTCTTACATACATACATACATACATACATACATACATACATACATACATACATACATACATACATACATACATACATACATACATACATACATACATACATACATACATACACATACATACATACATACATACATACATGCATACATACATACATACATACATACATGCATACATACATACAGACAGACAGACAGACAGACATACGTACTGTATACATTTGTACATGTACACATACATACAAAATACCTACATACATGAATATATATACATAAATATATGACATAAATCACCACCATTAATATTCTTAAACCGTAAATTGAATAATAAAAATCGTTACCATACATACATACATAGCAGACATACATACATACATACATACAAACATACATACATACATAGGCGGAGCACTTCAGTCCCTTAAGTAACGATCAACGATCAGTGTGTGTGTACTGATACATATGTACATGTTACAAAAACATACAAAGATATCTACATATTCATTAAGTCAAATAAGCCTAATCTTAGATTCGTATTCTATGAAGAGACAATTTGTAACAATGTGTAAAATTTAAGCTTATTCGTATTCGTTACAATATGTATGCACATTGTACTTCAAACATACGAAAACATTGAATTTGTAAGAAGAATAAAGGTTTTAGACAACCTATAATACGCCTTCTTTATTTTGTGTTTACCAACGCTTGTAAGAATTGAGCAGTTTTAAAGTCGACTCTATTTGTCTTCGCTTTGTATATTGGCTACAACTTAAATAAAATATCATGTTTGTATTTATTTGATATGCGTGTATGTATGCTAATCTATAATTCTTATTTTCTTTATTCACGGGCACAGTTCTGTGCAATCAGTAAATTGTTGCTCATGATTTGTGAATTTTGTTTCCGACATATTCATTTAAGTCGAATATGAACTCATTCGAACATTTTATTTTGTGTGTTAAAATTTTGTTGTTAGTTCATCGTAAATAAGTTTTATCGTTGGAATTAGACTGATTATTAGTCATGAAACAGATTTGATTTTTATCACTTCCAAACATATTGACCATAAATTTATTGGTAAACTGCGCATTTAAAAAAACGTCGACGGTTAAGTTTTGTGACGTCATAACGCCTTCATTCGGTCAAGTTGTTTTGTCAAGTGTGGATGTGTTCAGATTCGCTTTGAAATTGACTTCATTCAAACTCAATATTCACCCATTATTATCTTGGTAAGTAGAATTTGCATAATTTTAATATAAAGTACATTTTGATAAGGAATTAAAAATTTGTCCTGAATTTATATAAAAGAAGATTATTAAGTTTTTGTACCGTTGGTCACTCCGTGTACGTGCTTTTATGTATGCGTTCATACATACATAAATACACATAAATATATTCACACACATACATGTACACAGACACAGAAACATACACCCACACATATATACTACGGCGGTCCGAGTTGGAATCCCTCCCAGGGCTGAAATAATTTCAATATTGCTGCGCTGCAAGTCGTTACTCCAACTCTCGTGGGCAGGGAGTGGTGTGCGTGTGTGTGTGTGTGTGTGTGCGTGCGTGTGTGCGTGTGTGTGTGTGAGAGAGTGAGTGAGTGAGTGAAATAGCTGTCAATCACGAGTCCGACACGTGATCCAAGACCATGGTAGTGAATCACATACACACAGGCACATGTATACATACACATGCATGCATATGTGGGGAATCTGTTGAACGAGTTTCATAATTATTACACGGATATATATAGCATAGGGCACACTATCTAGTCTATACTCCATCTGCTCGCACAATTGACATACATATACTACATGAACTGACGTACAGTTCTGGTTCTTCTTTTTCTAAACCTATTTTTTGCCAATCATGTATCTCGCTGCTGGTGGGCCAATATGACGCGCACGCGCACACACACACACACACACACACACACACACACACACACACACACACACACACACACACACACACACACACACACGTACACGTACATATATGCATCCATATCCACATGTGCATGTGTAAATATATTCATATGCAGGTACATAAAAATGCACGTGAACATGCCCATCCGTAGCATACATTTGAATACATGAATACTTATATACATTAGTAAATACATATGTACTTACATAGATTCATTCACATGTAACCCCATACATACATTACATATGTGCATACGTAAATACATACATACATACATACATACATACAATATACATACATACAATGTACATACAAACATATATACATGCATTACATACAATACATTACATATAATGCATACATACGTACGTCAGTTATGTATATTGCATACATGTATACATTATAGGAACATAAGAATGGAAAATATATACATTCCATACATTACATATGTGCATACATACAATATACATACATACAATGTACATACAAACATATATACATGCATTACATACAATACATTACATATAATGCATACATACGTACGTCAGTTATGTATATTGCATACATGTATACATTATAGGAACATAAGAATGGAAAACGGTGCAAGAAACCTTAAGTCCTGCACTAGGTAGTTCCATGTCCCTTACAACCTGTCATCCCTATCCGTATATTATCTAATCTTCTCTTAAAACGACTAATTGTTTCAGCGCTCACTAAATGGTTACTAAGTCTATTCCCTTCGTTAACTCCTTTGATGGTAGATCAGTTCTTGCCCCTATTTCCTTCTTAGATATAAACCTAAATCATATATGCATATATATATATATATATATAATACACATAATACATAAATACGTAAGTACATGCATATAGATGTATAAGCATAAATGCATACGTGCAAATCTAGATGTATATGTAAAAATGTATACGCATATATATATACGAGTGTGTGTGGGTGGGTGTAGATACATATACGATCGTATGAATTCGTACTAATTATAACAAAACCACGTTACATACTCTATTGACAACGTTATTAACTTTATATCTCCATCATACCAGTATTGACTTAATTGATTATTTAAACAGCTAATAGCAATTGCCGATTTACTGTCGATGATTTGTCATTGAATATTGAGTGTTCAGTGTTATGCTTGTTCACAGTTAAGTGCCTGTTCTATACAATTTGAAAAAACGTATATTTGTGCATTTGTCTCCCAAATTGAATCGTTCGCTCCTCGTGATGAGTTGTTCCCGCGCTTTTGTCTGCCTAGCATTCAAGTGTGTCTTGTCTGGGACCGTTTGGTCCATAGAAGGCGGGTCTATTTGCCTTTCCACCCACCCACTCCTCCACCTATTTCCTCCTCCTCCTCCCTCCACTTTCCTCCCCACCCCTCCCGTCGGCTTTTCTCTTTCTTTTGCCTCCCCGTCCCATTCTCTTTCTGTCCCCCCTCCTCCCCCTCCCATCCCCTCCTTTCCCTCCCCCTCCTTTCTCTCCCTCCACCTCGCCCTCACTTCTCCTCCTCTACCCACACTCCCCTTCCTTCTCCTCCTCCTTCTCCTTCACTCTCCTCCCTTGCCTCCTCCTCCTTATCCTCCTCCCCTCTCCTCCCATCCCCTCCTTACCTATTCTCCCCTCTCTACTTCCACTCTCCTTTCCTCCTCTACTTCCTCTCTCCACTCTCATCCTCCTCCACTCCCATCCTTGTGTTTCATCCTTCTATACTCCTCTCCTCCTCTATTCGCATCCTCCTTCCAGTCTCCTCTCCCTACCCTCACCCTCTCTCGTACCCTCTCCCTCTCCTTCCTTGTTTCTGTCTCCTCTCCCTCCCCTCCTCTTCCCTGACCTCTTTACCCTTACTCCTTGCCCTTCCTCTCACCACCTCTTCTTCCCATCTTCCCTCCCCTCCATCCCTACACACTCACCATGAACCTCCCCCTTCCCCTCCCTTTTCCCTTCCCCTTTTCCCCTCCCCTTCCCCTCCCTTTCCCCCTCTCCCTTCCTCTCCCTTTTCCCCTCCCCCTTCCCCTTCCCCCTTCCCCTTCCCCTTCCCCCTTCCCCTTCCCCCTTCCCCTTCCCCCTTCCCCTTCCCCCTTCCCATCTCCCCCTTTCCCTCCCCCCTTCCCATCTCCCCCTTCCCATCTCCCCCCTTCCCATCTCCCCCCTTCCCTTCCCCTCTCCTCGTTCCACATCCCCTCTCCTCCTTCTACATTTCCCTCTCCCCCTTCCCCTTTACCCCTCTTCTCTCCTCCTCCCCTCCCCTCTCCCCCTTCCCCTCCTCCTACCCTCCCCCTCCTCCTCCCCTCCCCTCTCCCCCTTCCCCTCCTCCTTCCTCTTCCGAAGTAGATTTTCATTAAGCCTTTTGGTGTGTGTGGGGGTGGGGAGGCGGAGGGGGGATCGTCACCGTAATGAAGGGGTTTGACGAGGGACGGGGTCGGGGGGGGGGGTGAATGTTGACACTTGGCCCAAGTGCTAATGCCTGGTAATTTATGTAGTATTGTAGCTTTACTAATTGGAGTTCGAGTGTCCGCAACCGATTTTTTCAGCTGTGGTAAGGGATTTTGTCCGTCAGAATGATAACTATCTTTATCAGACCCGTCCGCTGTAGTAAAGTTAGCCCCATTCCCACCAGAGTTGAATAAAATCTTCTGGCGACAGACATAATAAAATATATAGAGTATATAGCCAGTGACAAGATGCTAATACAGAGTTAGTTACATTGGTGTGATCGTGGTTCTCTCAGTTGAATAAAATGACCTGGCGTCAGCCAGAATAAGCTATGCAGAGTACGCTGCAGAAGCGGAATAATCGGAATTCATCATTTATGGAGTTCTATTGATTCCTTAGTTATTATTTTTGTTATCATTAATGTTATGATTTTTATTGTCATTATTACTAGTATTATTGTTGCTATTATCACTTTTTATGTTACTGTTATTGTTATACTATTACTGCTATTATTACTATTACTGTCATTATTACTATTGCTGCCATTATTACCATTGTAGCTATTATTTTAATTATTAGTAAAATTACTAGAAATACAATTATTGATATTAAAATTACTTGTATTGTTATTATCGTTATCATTTTCATTATAACTATTATAATTGTTTTAATTAATTTTGTTACTGTCACGTTTATTACCTACTTGTTATAAACAATAATAATGATATATATATATATGTATATATATATATATATATATATATATATATATATATATAACTTTCATCTGACGTTAGTGATTTTATTGAATTTTATTCACTGGGATTTTTTTTTTTTTTTTTTTTTTTTTTTTTTTTGTTTTGGGGAATTTGTCAATTTCCTGTTAGGAACCCTCGGGCAATTTTCACACAATGTTGAGCAAATATGAATCCACTAATTAGTAATTAATTAGTCTATTATGCCATATGGACTGTTGTAAATTAATTTCGGTGTTGCTGTTTTCTATTTCATTTTTTTAAATGAAATATTCAAACTGAACTTGTTTTTCTAGTAGGCTTATTTATGTCTCGTGTTTTTTTTTTTTTTTAATAGTAATTGTCGAACTGAAATGAAAAAAATACGAGGACCGTTAACTCGCCGTGGTATCTAAAACAAAAATAGAAAAGGCAATGCATTGAAATAGTAATCTCATATAATCTCGTTTCATGTTCTAAATCCTTCTATATTCGTTTTGTTTACAACAAAAACAGTGAAAATATTAAGCCAGGAATTGCTATCAGTGGGCCTCTGATAGTAGAATATTCAGTGTTTAGTTGACTCTTCATATTTATTAGGAATACTCAGTCGTGATAGTAACATTGATAATGAGATTAAATCACAGTTAAGACGATTAAGACTTGATTAATTTTTTGGCTACAAAGGGATTTATTCAGCTGATTTGTCTGTACTTCATAACCGGGTTAAAGTCACCTCAGTTAACACAATAACACATGATTAATGGATCTTTTTTTTATTTCTTGCTGCTGTGATTTAGCTGGATTTTGTTTAGTACCTAACGACTTTAAACACTAAAGATTTATTATTTTTTGAGGAAGGGAGGATGTTTGTGGCGGTTGACCCTACGGATCAGACTTTTTTTTTTTTTTTGAGATTGAAGATTGTTTT
>NC_134801.1:55281691-55284191 GCF_046742065.1 Oratosquilla oratoria
TTCTTGTTTGGTCATTTCACTCTCCCCACCAGCCCTCTGTCTTCCGTAAAATGGTGCTTTAGACTTTCATTTCATTCCTTTCCATGTTTCCATCTTATTCCTGCTTTTGTGTTTGAAATATTTATTTTCCATTTTGTTCATCAACATAATAGGTTGCGTAAATATTATGATATACTTTACATATATATACATATATATCTTATATAATGTATTATATTTCTCATCCTCACTTTATATATATTTATACTTTATTTCTCTTCCTCTTTCATCTCTTCTCACTTTCTCTTCATTTATTTCTCTTCATTATTCATATTCCTTTCTCTTTCTTCATTCTCTTCCTCACTTCTCTCATCCATATTTTCTCTCCTCATTTTCTTCTCTCTCTCTTCTCAACTTTATTCTCCAATTTCATTTTTCTTCATTTCATTATCTCTCTCACCTTCCTCATCCTCTCTCTTTCTTCTCATACTTTATCTTCCTCATCCTCTCTCTCACTCCTCATTCTCTCTTTCATTCTCATCATTCATTCTCATCTCTCTCTCTCTCTATCTTTCTTCATTCTCATCTCTCCTCCTTCTCTCTCATTCTCATTCTCTCTCTCATTTCTCTCTCATCTCACCCCCTCATTATCTCATCTCTCTCATTCTCATCTCATCATTCTCATCTTCTCTCTCTCTCTCTCTCTCTCTCGCTCTCTTTCTTGTTTTCTCTTTATAATTTTTTATTTTCTCACTTTCTCTTCTCTCTTTTTCTCTCACTTTCGCTTTCACACTTTCACTTTCTATCGCTTTGTCTCGCTTTATCTCATTTTCGCTTTCTCACACTTTCTCTCATTTTCATTCTACTCGTTTGAAGTGTAGACTGTGTGATATTAATGTGGAGCTTTTTTTCACCAGTTTTAAAGTAGGAGAAGGAGCATTCACTGTTATTAACTTTCCTGGTGTAGAAAAATGGTGGAAAAATAAGTAAAAGTTATCAGAGAAAGATCCAGGACTCGCTCCGGAGAGGGAGTGTGAGGACCAACCGATACTTGATAAAAGAGAACAGAAGTATTATAGATTCTATAAATTAAGACCATTAACTATGGTCATCTTCAATGGATAGATGAGGGCAAACACACACACACACACACACACACACACACACACACACACACACACACACACACACACACACACACACACACACACACACACACACACACACACACACACACACACATATATATATATATATATATATACATATATACACATACATATGTATGTATATACATATATATATATATATATATATATATATATATATATATATATATGTGTGTGTGTGTGTATGTGTGTGTGTGTAGGTGGCGCCTAGAATATAAAGGGGCAAATGCCACAACTCGGTACGGAAATATGGTTCTCAGAGTGTTTGACGTCAACTTGCAAAATGGCTTATGCATGACGCCAGCATTTTCCCCCTTTTCTATTCTAGACGCCTCATGTATATATTTATTTCCACAAGGATAGGAATGGACACCAGGAGGAATAGCCCGGACTAAGCTCATCACTCTTGTCTGCGCCTGAATAGCCAAGGAGTGGCAGTTACTGGTGATTGTAGGGGGTTTTGTATCGTGGTTTCGTGTTCCCAGTGTGGGTGGACATTGACCCTGCAAACATTGACTACGACGTTCATAACGTGGAATAAACATCTCTTAGTCATTAAAAATTTCTCGCTTTGTACATTTTTATGGGTTTGTCTGAACTCATTGCTTTTGTTCTAGATCTCATTTCTCGTTATTTTTGCTCCTAATGTTTTAAATTTCACTGATTGCATTTTTCCTCCTCCCTCTTTTTTCCTCCCAAATGAAACTAATAATCAGGATTTCTTTTTGATATTTTCTCTTTCGATGCGTACGTATCTTTCATCTTTTAGATATGAACTCTGACTTTCTTTTCATCTCTTGATTAATTCCCTGTCTTTGTTTCCTGCCTCTGTGCATCTACTTCTTGACTAGCTCGCCCTCCTTCAGTCGTGAGCTGGCTAATAAGATACTATGATGTGCAGTTCTCATAGACCACACAAACAATAATTCTTACATTGAAGTCTACGTTTTTATTTAATTTATCTTATAGATGCACCTGGTGTGTCTTATGTGTGGATGAAATTGTCGTATTACTGGAAAGTGATTGGATGGGTAAGGTTAAATATTGTTTTAGGTTGGTCATTGTAGGCTGGCAAATCAATGTTTACATCGGATATTATACAAAATCTATCCTATTTTCTTTTAGAACGTGTCCCCAATTATACCATAAGAATTTTATTTAATTATTTCTCTTTGGAGGATGATTTATACATTTTGTTCTGGTTTCCGTCGGACAGAGGGTACAAGGTTATTATTTTGCTATGTATGATTTGATTTGGTTTCGTTAGTTAATTATATTTAGCTAAGGTGAAGTGTTCGCAGTCATAGGCTTATAAACTACACCAGATATTTCATAATTTTACAATTTAGTTT
>NC_134801.1:55295290-55315290 GCF_046742065.1 Oratosquilla oratoria
CTCCTCCTCTTCTTCTTTCTCCTCCCCTTCTTCCTTTTCCTCCCCTCCACCTCCCCCTCCTCTTCCTCCTACTCCCCTCTCCCTCCTACTCCCCTCTCCCTCCTCACCCTCTTCCTCCTTTTCTTCTTCCTCCTCCTCCTCCTCCTCCTCCCTCGCCTCCTCTACTTAATCTCCTCCTTTCCTTCTCAGGTTAATCTCCTCTGACTTTTACTTGTCCTCTTTTTCTTCCTTTTCCTCCTGTTCAAACTCGTACTTGTACTACTCTTCTTCCTCGTCTTCCTGTTCATAGTCCCCCTAATCCTCCTCCTATTCCTTCTCCTCCTCCTCCGCCTCCTCCTCCGGCTCCTCCTCCTCCTCCTCCGGCTCCTCCTCCTCCTCCGGCTCCTCCTCCTCCTCCTCCGGCTCCTCCTCCTCCGGCTCCTCCTCCTCCGGCTCCTCCTCCTCCTCCGGCTCCTCCTCCTCCTCCTCCTCCTCCTCCTCCGGCTCCTCCTCCTCTTCCTCCTCCTCCTCCTCCTCCTATTTGCCTTCCAGCTTCTCTTTATCCTCTTCGTTCTCCATTACCTCTTCTTACTTCTCCTTACTTTACTTATGATTCATCTTCCTTCTCCTCCTACTCCTCTCCCTCCTCTCCCTCCTCTCCCTCCTCTTCCTCCTCTCCCCAACTCAGATTTTGCCTCCACCTTTAACTTCATCTCCTCTTTTTTTTTATTTTTAACATTTTTTATTTGTTTGCTTTCTCCTCCCCTTCCTTCTCCTCCTCTTCCTCGCCCTCCTCCTCCTCCCCTCCTCCTCCTCCTCCTCCTCCTCCTCCTTCAGGGTCGCCGGATCTCTTTGAGACTTCGTCCTCATCTCGCACTTTTTGTCTCTCGTCTCTTATCTGCATCTCTCTCCCTCACTCCCTCTCTTCCTCCCTCCCTCTCTCTCTCTCCTCTTTCTCTTTCTCTTTTTTGTTTCTGTCGGCAAAGTTGCTGATAAAGGAAGAAAACCCTTCTTTGGTTTGTTGAGGCGTTCACGTTGGACTCTCTCTCTGTCTTTTGACGTCCGCTTCTTTTGCCCATCTATTCTATTCACCTGAAGGGAAACCTCAGAAAATCAGAGGATTTTAACCCAACTGGGTTAAGCCTTTGAATGATTAGTTTGATTTGTTTTTAAATGTTTTTTGTTTATTGATTTGTTTGTTTATTGATTTATCCTTATTCTTCTATTTATTTACTCGTTCATTTATTCTTTGTCTGCTACATCATGTTCTAACCAAAGGAAAATCCGAGGAAGTGCACGCACGTGTGTGTGTGTGTGTGTGTGTGTGTGTGTGTGTGTGTGTGTGTGTGTGTGTGTGTGTGTGTGTGTGTGTGTGTGTGTGTGTGTGTGTGTTTATGTTATTTTGTTTTTTGTGAATCTGTCTGTCTGAGTTTTCTTGCGTTTGTCTGTCAGTCTGGCTGCCTGTATCACACTGTTACGGAGATACACATGTGGCTACCATCAAAGAGCAAGAAGAAATTGAACAGAATTGGAAACAAAAAGAGGAGCCACTAAAGAAGAGAAATAAAGAGTAAGAAATAAACTGGGGCTTCAAAAAGCTTCAAGCGCTGCGAGAAACAAGAAAATTGGGACAAAAAGAAAACGGTGAGAGGAACAAATGTGGAAGTTAGTTGAAACAAGAAAATCAAGAAACGCATAAAAAGAACAGAAAAGAAAAAATGGAAATATTGAGAGTTAATAGATGGGTATTCTAGTGTCTAATATAGAATATCTATATATTAGATGAGATAAAAAAAAATTGTTAAAAAAAAAAAAAGATAAAGGAAGCGAGAAAGGTGGAAATGAAAAACAACGATGGTACAGTTATGTTATAGATCAAGGAAGTGATTCTGATGTAGAAAGAGTTTTTCAGTGAGCGTTTCCGTGAAGAGGTATGGAAGGTGAGGGGGATGGGGAGGGGGAGGGGAGGGGAGGGGGAGGGGAGGGGGATGGGAGGGGGAGGGGTGTTGTATGTTTCCGAACTCTTGTATTAATACTCGTGCATATTTCGTTTTTATATCTTTATTCATGACAATTTTATATAAAAAAAATGACTTAGACTTTTGGGTATGCAATAAAGATAACTAGAACAATATCTAATGTCTACATCTCCGTTTAGACACGTGTCTAAGTGTATTCTTATTTCCGGGGCTCTAACATAGGTAGACTTGTTTAGACAAACCTCTTCGCTACCACATATAAATGAAATAGCCTGGGCCAGGCAGAATGCAAGGAAAAGCGCCACCAAATACGGAGGGGAGATAGACGAGAGGAATAGACTTTTAGACTGGCGCCAAACTATTCTATTCAGCTGAAGAAACCGGCACCAGCCTTTATAATGGATTAAGCCGCATTACTTTGTTGAAGAGTTTAAGCTCCCTTTCCAGCGATCACCTCAAGGGAGGTCCAGGTAGACAGACGGGCCGGCGATGGTTCCTCCTGTGTCCTGCCCATCTCACTCTCACTCTCTCTCACTCTCTCTCTCTCTCTCTCTCTATCTCTCTCTATCTCTCTCTCTCCCCCTCCCTCTCTCCATCCCTCACCTCTCCCTCCACTCTCTCTCGCTCTCTCCACTCCATCTCACTCTCATCTCCTCCTCACCTCTCACTCTCTCTCTCTCATCTCTCTCACTATCTCTCTACTCTCTCTCTCTCTCTCTCTCTCTCTCTCTCTAATCTCTATATCTCTCAATCACATATCTTCCATCTATCTCCTCTAGCTCTCTAAAGCCTCTATGTCTCTATGTCTCTATCTCTCTATCTCCTCTATCTCTCTACTCCTCTATCTATCCATCTCTATCTCTATCACTATCAATCTTTCTATGTCTCTATATCTCTATCTCTCTATCTCTATCTTTCTCTGTGTTTCAGTTTCTCCCCTGTTTCTCTCTGTATTTCTCTATATCTTCTCTGTCTGTCTGTCTCTTTTTATCTCATTCTCCCTCCCACTCCCTCTCTCTCCCTCGTTATTCTTGCTCCCATCTTTATCTTTCTTTGCCTAAGTGCCCTTTATTGGTCCCGGGCTGAGTTATAGTCCTCCAGCCCGACCCCACGTGCGACCGACTCTTTATTGCAGCAGCCGGGTCCTCTTCTTCCTCCTCCTCTCCTTCCTCCTCCTCTCCTTCTCCTTACACTCCTCCTCTTTCTCTTTCTCGTCCTCCTCTTTATCCTCCTCCTCTTTCTCTTTCTCCTCCTCCTCTTCTTCTCTTTCTCCTCCTCCTCTTCTTCTCTTTCTCGTCCTCCTCTTTCTCCTCCTCCTCTTTCTCCTTCTCCTCTTTCTCTTTCTCCTCCTCCTTTTCTTCTCTTTCTCGTCCTCCTCTTTCTCCTCCTCCTCTTTCTCCTCCTCTTTCTCTTTCTCCTTCTCCTCTTCTTCTCTTTCTCGTCCTCCTCTTTTTCCTTCTCTTTTTCCTTCTCCTCTTTCCCTTTCTCCTCCTTCTCTTTCTCCTCCTCCTCTTTCTCCTCCTCTTCCTCCTCTTTTTCCTCTTTTTCCCCTCCTTTTCCCCCCTCTTTTTCTTCGTCCTCTTCCTCTTTCTCTTCATGCTCCTCATGCTCCTCTTCCACCTCCTCCACCTCTAGCTCCTTCTGGTGCTTCATCGACTCCTCATACTCCTTTTCATCTTCTTAATATTTCCCTCCAACTTCTTATGCTCTTCCTTCTTCACCTCCTCATGGTCATTATTGTAACTCCTTATGCTCCTTCTCCTCTAGCTCTTTATGCTCCTCCTTCATCTCCTTATACTTTACCTCCTTCTTATGCTCCTCCTCTACCTAAGTATGCTCATCCAACTCCCTAGGCTCTTCCTCCAGATGCTTATGCTCCTTCTTCTCTATCTCCTTATGCTCCTTCTTCATCTCCTTATACTTTATCTCCTTCTTATGCTCCTCTTTCTAGGTATGCTCATCCAACTCCTTACACTCTTCCTCCAGATCCTTATGCTCCTTCTCCTCTATCTCCTTATGCTCCTCCTTCATCTCTTTATACTTGATCACCTTCTTATGATCCTCCTCTACTTAGATATGCTCATCCAACTCCCTAGACTCTTCCTCCAGATCCATATGCTCCTCCTCTTTCTCCTCCTCCTCTTCACTATAATTTTCACTAATATCTAGTAATTTTGCTTTGAAAGTCTCCTACTTTGTACAGTCTTTGTACTGTCGTTATTTGGTCTTTGTACGGTCTGTGTTTAGTCTTTATACGGCCTCTCTACAGTCTTTTTAAGGTATTTGTCCAGACTTTGTACGGTCTTTGTACGGTGTTTGTACAGTCTTTGTACAGTCTTTGTACAGTCTTTGTACAGTATTTGTACGGTCCTTATTCGGTCTTTGTACGGTCTTTGTAGCCCTTTGTAGCCCTTCGCACGGTCTTTGTAACCCTTTGTACGGTCTTTGTCCAGTCTTTATAAAAGTGGCACCTGCCTCAACATATCCGAATGTGACCCACGTTGATGTAAACAAGTGTTTTCATTGATGAGGTTTCGTTTATGAAAGAATATCTTATCACAAAGGGTAATGACTGTGAACAGAAACAAATATCAAACGAAAGATATATTTGCAGGAATAGTTCTGTTGATATTTTTATTTTCTATTTCTTTTGCTTTGTTCTAATTCTATATTCAGTTAACATGACGTTTTTTTTTATTTATTATTTCTCTTCGTTTTCTCTACGTTTTCTGTTTATTCTTTCCTTCCATCTTTTCCATACATTTTCTCTTTCTTCTTCTATCCATTGCATCTTCTGATCTCTCCACGTTGTCTCTTCATCTTAACGTTTTCTCAGGGTTTCTTCTCTTGTGGTTCTTATATACAAACTCCCGTCTTCTTTATCGCTTTTCTCTCTATTATTCATCTTCTTTCTCTTTGTTCTTTCGTTTCGTCTCTTATTCCTGGTCTTCCATTTCCTTCTCCTCCTCTTTTGACTCCTCTTCTTCCTTCTCTGCTTTCTCCATTTCTTTGTTCTACTCCTCCTCCTCCTCCTCCTCCTCCTCCTCCTCCTCCTCCTCCTTCTTCATTTTTTCTGTTATTCGTTGTACTTTTTCTTATTTCTTCTCGTAATCCTTATCCTCGATATATCACTTAATCATCTTTATTTTGTTTTTTTATTTATCTTCTTCCTCCTCTTCTCCTTTGTCTTCTTTCTGTACCTCTCCATCCTTTTTCTCTTCCTTTTCCTAGCTCTCATACCCTATCTTGTCATCGTCGTCATCATCACCATCGTCGTTGCTATCATTGTTGTCGTCATCATCATTATCGTTGTCATCATCATCATCGTTGTCATCAACATCATCATTGTCATCATCATCGTTGTCATTATCATCATCGTTGTCATCATCGTTGTCATCATCATCTTTGTCATCATCATCTTTGTCATCATCATCTTTG
Organism: Oratosquilla oratoria; assembly: GCF_046742065.1. NCBI lineage: Eukaryota > Metazoa > Arthropoda > Malacostraca > Stomatopoda > Squillidae > Oratosquilla > Oratosquilla oratoria. The sequence goes on from NC_134801.1 coordinate 55,300,687, forward strand.
TCATCATCATCTTTGTCATCATCTTCATCATCATCATCATCATCATCATCATCATCATCATCATCATCATCATCATCATCATCATCATCATCATCATCATCATCATCATTATCATCATCAGATTACTACCATAATAATTGTCACCATCATCACCGCCACAGCCACCATCATCACAACAGCCATCATCATCACCATCACCACCATCACCACCGTCACCACCACCACCTCCACCTGCCATCATTTTTATTACTACAGTCATCACATTCTTTTTCCAGTCTTTCCCCTTTTTTCTCCTTTGGTGTTACTTCAAGCGTGTAATTTCCCACTTTTTTTCATTCATCTCCTCGTCTCACTTCATCTCTTTCCTTACTTTATTCCGTTTACATCTTCCCTTCATTCTCTGTGTGTTAATCAATTTGTCTTCTTCCAACGCCTCCTCCTCTTACCTGGTGTCTTCTTGTTTCTTCTGTCTTAATCATGAAGAGTTCTTGCCTGCATATCGTACCAGGTGTCCCCTTTATTGTTTACAGTGTTCTTGTTTTATCACTTCTCCCTTTCTTACTTTGCAAAAGTTATACGAAGGCTTAGAGAACCATTACGATGCAGGCAGTAAATAAATAAACAAACGTGGAGAGGGAGTTAGGAAGAGAGAGAGAAAGAGAGAGGGAGTTAGGAAGAGAGAGAGAGAGGGAGAGAGGGAGGATTGGGAAGGACAGAAGGGAGAGAGAGGAGAGGACAGAGAGGGGAAGAGGTAGAGAGAGGAAAGAGAAGAGAGGACAGAGAGGAGGAGACAGAGAGAAGCAGAAAGACAGAGAAGGACATTGAGGCAAAGCATAAATCTAAGGGAATTTTAAACCGTGGACATCCCATATTGTGATACCCACATTGAGGATTTTATACACTTCGACATTCAAAAAAGCCTTTGATATGGTCTCTCGTCAAAGAGTAATGACTAATGATGGGATTATGTGAAACGGCGAGATTGGTTTCAAGCTGTATGAGAATCATTAAAAAAAAGTTTATCTAATCCCCTCAATACGGTAACATAGATTGTATTTCGCTGTTGATAACCAGTGTTTCTATCCTTGGTGGGTATATTACGCCGAATAGTTTGTGGCATAGCGTTGTTAATAGAGACATTAAAGGAGGATAAATAGAAAGAAGGGATAATAGAAGATGAAAGTGATCAACATGATTTTGAAACATTGATGAAAAAACGAATCAGTTAATGTCCTGCGCGGAGCAAGGTAATGTGTATTATAGTCTTGTGTTATGGTAGGAACAGGCGATTTTGTGATTCTGAAAGGAAAGCAGGGTTGTAAATAGGGTTTTCATAAATCAGAACGACTTCAGGATGAAGTCCCACTTTCTTCTGCAGAGGCTTTTGGTTTCTCTACGTCTAAATCGATACAACACACACACACACACATATATATATATATATATATATATATATATATATATATACATATATATACACATATTAAATATATATATATATAATATATATATACATATATTAAATATAATATATATATACATATATATATACATATATATACATATATATACATATGTATACATATATATATATACATATATATACACACACACACACACATATATATATATATATATATATATATATATATATATATGTATGTATTTTTTCCTTCATTTTCTGTGTGCCAATTATTTTGTCTTCTCTCCAGTTCCCATCTGTGACTGTTACTTGACCCAACATTCCCTAAAGCGCATAATAGGGCAATGGTGACGACTTCGGCCGCGGCTAATCAGCAACTTCTGGTGTATAATCCTCACCTACGTAAGTGTACGGACGAAGAGCAAAAAGTGGAGTAGAATAGATTATCATTTTGCTCCAAAAATGGTCTGCAATGTGGCCGATTGAACTTAACCCATTATGCGTAAGATTCTATTACCTAAATAGAATCTTCTCTCCCTATAGAAAATTATATTTTTAAGGAGATAAAATGATTTAATGGTTTAACTGAGATATTTTGATATTGGTTAATCCGGTTTCTATTAAACTGGTTACAATCGTATGGCGCTGGTTACGTCGAAGTTCCCTGAAACGAACAAAGTAGTATTCTGAATCAAGTCAATGCATTGCTTATACGAGTATACTTACGTATTTATCTATATCTCTATTTATTTGTACATTTATTCAAGTAATAGTTATTCATCTTTTTAATTAATTTATCTATTTATTTATTTACGTATTCATTTGCTTATTTATTTGTCTATATTCATGTGTATATCAATTTATTTATTCATTTATCTATTTTATTTTATTTATTTTTTCGTTACATTTAGATTTTTTTCTTGTTTGTTTTTCTGAATCACACTATTACTTCACAATATTATTTTTCTTATTTTTCTTATTCCTGATTTCGTTATTTTCTCTTCTATAGTCTCTCCCCTCTCTCTTTCCTTTCCCTCTTCTCATTCTCCCTATCTTCTATCGTCCATCCTTCCATTCCACACCTTCCCTTCCACCGCCTCCTTCCCTTCCACCCTCCTTCCCTTCACTCCACCAACACCAATTCTTCCATCATCCTCTTTCCTCTCTCTCTCCTCCTCCTCCTCCTCCTCCGCATTCCTCCTCCTCTTCCTTCCTTCTTCGTCCTCTTCGCATTCCTCTCTTTCTCCCCTCCGTTTCATGTACCCTCCCCATCCTTTGATCTCCCTCCCTTCCTCTTCCTCCCCATCTCCGCCAAAGTCTTTCAAGTCTTCCCATCACTAACCCACCACCCCCGCCCCACCCCACACCCCAACCTCCTCTTGTTCCTCATCTCATTTCTCGTGTTTTCACGTTCTCCTTTAGATTCCTCCTCTCTCTTCTCTTCTCTCTTCTCTCTTCTCTCTTCTCCTCTTCTCTTCTTTTCTCTTCTCTTCTCTTCTCCTTTCTTCTCCTCTCCTTTCTTCCCCTCTCTTTTCTTCCCCTCTCCTTTCTTCTCCTTTCCTTTCTTCCCATCTCCTTTCTTCTCCTCTCCTTTCTTCTCTCCTCTCCTCTCCTCTCTTCTCCTTCCCTCTCTTTTCTTTTCCTCTCCTCTCTTCTCCATTCCTCTATTCTCCTCTTACAGTATCTTCTCTTCTCCTATCTTCTCCTCCCTGTACCTCTCCACTCCTCTCCTCTCCAGCCCACTACTCTCTTCTATTCTCCTACTCTCTTCTCATCTCCCTACTTACCTTTCTTCTCCTCTCTTCTCTTCTCACTTCTCCTCTTCTCACTTCTCCCCTGCTTTCCTCTCTTCTATCATCTCTTCTCTCTCTTCATTTCCTCTCATCTCTCCTCTCTTCTCTCTCTTCATTTCCTCTCCTCTCTCCTCTCTTCTGTCCTCTCTTCTCTCTTCTCTTTTCTCCTCTCTTCCCCTCTGCTCTCTTCTCCTCTCTTCTCCTCTCCACTGTTCTCTCCTCCCCCTCCTCTTCCCTCTCTTCTCGTGTCCTATCTTCTCTTTTCTCTTTTCTCTCCTCTCTTCTCTCCTCTTCTCTCCTCTTCTCTCCTCTCCTCCCTTCTCTCTTGTCTCCTCTCTTCCCTCCTTTCTTCCATCCTTTCTTCCCTCTTCTCTTCCCTCCTCTCTTCTTTCTTTTTTCTCTCCTCTCTTCTGCCTTCCCTCTGCTCCCCCTTTCTCTTCTTATCTCTTTTCTTCTCTTCTTTTCTCTTCTCTCTTCTCTTCTCTTCTCTTCTTTTCTCTCTTTTCCTCTCTTCTGTCCTGTCGTCTCTCCTCTACTCCGCTCTCTTCTCCCCTCTCCTTTCCTCCGCTCTCTTCTCCCCTCTCCTTTCCTCCGCTCTCTTCTCTCCTTTTTTTGCCCCTCTTCTCTCCTCTTTTCGCTCCTCTCCTCTCCTCTCCTCTCCTCACTTCGCTCCTCTCCTCACTTCGCTCCTCTTTTCTCCTCTATTCTCTTCTCTCTTGTCTTCTCTTCTCCTATCTCTTCCCTTCTTTCTTCTCTTCTCTTCTTTCCTTTTCTCTCCTCCTCTTCTCTCCTCTTTTGTCTCTTCTCTTCTCTCTTTTTTCCTCTCCTCTTTTCTCTCCCCTTTTCTCTTTTCTCTTCCTTTTTCTTTCTCCTCTTTTCTCTTTTCTCTTTTCTCATTTCTAATTTCTACTTTCTCCTCTCCTTTTCTTTCCGGACAACATTAGCCCCAAAGTTCTTCGCAGTGATCTCCTCTTTCTCCTCTTAGGTTTCCTCCTCTTTCTTCTCCTCCTCCTAAGGTTCCTCTTCTTTCCACTCTTCTACTCCTGGGTCTCCTCTCTGTCCCCCTCCTACCTTCTCCTCTTCATCCTCTTTTTCTTTTTCCTCTCCCCCCTGTTTCTCCTCCCCTCCTGCTCTTCCTACTCCTCCTCTTCCCTCTCATCCTCGTCCCTCTCTTTTTCCATCTCCCCATTTTGATCCTTATTTTTCTGTTCCTCTTCTCCTCTCTTTTCCTTCTCCTCTCTTCGCTCCTTCTCTTTCTCTTGCTCCTTCTTCTGTTCGTTTTTTTTTTCTTTACTCAGTTCTCATTTACTTCAATTTTTCTTTTCTATTTTTAGCCAATTCCTCCTGTTCCTCGTCCTCCTCCTCCTCTCCTTCCCTCCTCTTCCCTTCCTTCTCTCCTCCTCCTCCCCTCCACCCCTTCGCCTCCTCCTCTTCCTCCTCCTCCTTCCTCCTCCTTTCCTCCCCTTCTCCTCCCCTCCTCCTCTTTATCTTCCTCTTCTTCTCCTCCTCTTCCCCCTCCCTCCTCCTCCCCTCCTCTTCTTCCTCCTTTTCCTCCTCTTCCTCCCCTTCCTCCCCTTCCTCCTCTTCCTCCTCCTCTTCCTCCTCCTCACCCTCCGCCTCCTCCTTTACCTCCGCTTCTCCCGTTGCTCCCTACTTTGATCTTAATCCTTAGACTTGATGGGAACGTCTTTATGCTCGGAGGGTATCTACGTCGATCCAACCATCGCTGATCAATCCATTATGGCCAATCGCGATCAATTTTGCATCCACATACTCGACTCGCTGGATCACCCCAACTCGTTCTCAATTCTCCTTATTCGACCCTATTCCTCCTCCCCCTCCTCCTCCTCCTCCCCCTCCTCCTCCTCCTCCCCCTCCTCCTCCCCCTCCTCCACCTCCTCCTCCCCCTCCTCCTCCCCCTCCTCCTCCTCCACCTCCTCCTCCACCTCCTCCTAATCCTCTTCCTCTTCCTCATCCTCTTCCTCCTCCTCTTCCTCCCCCTACACCTCCTCCTCCTCTTCCTCCTCTTCCTCCTACGCCTTCTCCTACTCCTCTCGTTCCTCTTCCTCTTTCTCCTCCTCCTCTTCTTCTTTATCTCCTTTCTCCTGCACTTTATTCTCCTTCCTCTTATTTTATTTCTCTTCATCTTTCTTTTTCAATTCCTCCTTTTCAGTTCTTCCTTTTCCTCCTCATCCTCCCCTTTCTCGTCCGTCGTCCTTTCGTTCCTCCTCCCCTTCATCCTCCTCCACATCCTCTTTCTCTTCCTCCTTTCTTCTCTTCCTCCTCCTTCTCTTGCTCCTCCTTCTCTTACCTTTCCATATAACTCTTTACACCATCCTATCCTTCGCTACCTCTCCCGACACCTCCAGACCTCTCCTTACCCCTTCCTATCCCTCCCTATCCGTCCCTATTCCTCCCTATCCCTCCCTATCCGTCCCTATCCCTCCCTATCCCTCCCTATCCCTCCTTACCCCTCCATACCCCTCCCTATCCCTCCCTACCCTTCCTTACCCCTCCCTATCGGTCCTTATCCTATCTTCAGACTCTCTTAACCCTTGCTACTCTTCCAGCCTTTGCCAGCCAAAGAAATTACTTTAATAATATATCATTCCTTTCCCATCCCTCCAGACCTCCCCCCCTCCCCCCTCCACCCCTCCATACATCCCATACCCCTCCACACCACTCTCACTTTATACCTCATAGATTTCTTTCTCCCTCCGTCTCCTCCTCCCGCTCCTCCCCTCCTTACCCTCCCTCTTCCACTACCCAAGCCCATTCTCTTCCCTATTTTCACACCCCTCCTCCTCCTCCTCCTCCTCCTCCTCCTCCTCTTCTTCCTCTTCTTCCTCCTCCTCCTCCTCCTCCTCCTCCTCTTCCTCCTCCTCCTCTTCCTCCTCCTCCTCCTCCTCCTCCTCCTCCTCCTCTTCCTCCTCTTCTTATTTTTCTCTCCTGATTATCATCCTCCTGCTTCTTTTTCTCCCGATTTTTCTCCCCTGTTGTTCCTCCTTCACATTCCTTCTCTCCTACTTTTCCTCCTCATCTTCCTCCTTTTCCTCCTCTTCCTCCTCCTCTCCTCTTCTCCCTCATCCTCTCCTCTTCTCCCTCCTCTCTCTCTCTCATCGCCCTCTTCCTTTCCCTCCTCCTCGCCCTCTTCATCTCCCTCCTTTCCCTCCTCTCCCTCCTCCTCTCCCTCCTCTCCCTCCTTCTCTCCCTCCTCCTCTCCCTCCCCCTCTCCCTCCCTTCTCTCCCTCCTCCTCTCCCTCCTCTTCCTACACCTGCTTCCCTTCCTCCTCCTCATCATCATCATCTTTTCCCTACTCCTCTTTCTTCTCTTGTTCCTCCTCTGCCTCTCTCCGCAGCTCTGCTTTAACTTCTTTTTCATCTTTGGTCCTGCAACCTCTCGCTCAACACCTCACCTTCTCGTCGTCATCATCTTCGCCATGATCATGATCTCCATGATTATCATGATTATCGTGATCTTGATGATCAAGATGATGATCATGATCACGATAATTATGATAATCATGATGATTATGATGACCATGATAATCATGAAGTTGACCTTTATAAACATGATCATAATGATTATCGTGCTCATGATCACGATGATGATGATGATAATGATAATAATGGTGATGGTCATGATGATCATGATAATGATATTGATGATAATGGTCATCATGATTATGTTCATCATGATCATCATCGTCATGATCACAGTCATCATCACCGTCATCATCATTATCATGATCATCATGATCATCACCATAATCATCATCATCACCATAATCATCATCATCATCCTCGTTGTCGTCTACGAGGTTATGCCAGCTATCTTTTATGTAATATTTGATAACGCTGATATGTCAAAGAGCGGCCACGATGCTGTCGTGAAACGAGCGAAATTAAATGACTGTCAATTTGAACGCGAAATATAATCAAAGGTGATTTCTACCCTGAAAAAGATACACAAAATCTCGCACGTTTGACTGAGTTGATGTTTATCATTTGAGTAAAGTGTTGCATTTCGGTATTGTTGCAAAGTATGCAATAGGTAGAAGATAGAACAAAATATATTTACAGATAACGGAATAAAAACGAAGAGTGATTTGAGCGGTGTCCAGCTGTACCTAATTTCTATTTCTAAGCATCTATTTGCTGTCTAGTCCAAATGTTTACCCCACATATACTCCCTCAACATCTAACTCAAAGGATTACAAAGGCAAAGCATGCCGACAGGAGACCTTTTGATCCATATCTAGGTCGGATGAAAAAAAAAAAAAAAACTATTGAAACTACTCTCAATAGCCATAACTCACTCCTATACTTTAGATTTGGCGCCAGTGGGCTCTCCACCGTCTTCTAATTATATTTATTTATTTTATTATTAATTCTTTCTCCAGAATCCATGGTTTCTTCTTAAGGTGTCCTTGATTATTTTAATTCATTAGAAGTGTTCACTGTCTTGTTTCAGAGCGTATGTGCATAGTTTATAAGTTCCAGTTTTTGGTTGCAGTTGTTCCCGAATAGAAATGTCCGTCTATTCATAAACTGTTCATTTTCTGGAGTTTCTTTTAATCCCACAAAACACGTGTCTTGGGTTTCTCATACAGATCAACTCTATTTCCTACATACTTTACTTTATTCATTTACTCATCTATTCATCTATTTATCTATTTATCCATTAATCAATTTTCAATATTTCCATCTATCAAATCCGGAGAAGAATATATGAAAATATGATTTTCCCAGTTCAACTTTATCTTAAATGGAGATGAATGAAATAGACTGGCAGTAGCGAGAATAGATGAAAATTGACATAATTAATTGAAATTACAAAGACTCCTCTCTCTCTTCCCTCTCCCTCTCTTCTCCCTCTTTTTCTCCCTTTCTCTCTTCCTTCTCCCTCTCTCTTCTTTCTCCCTCTCCCTCTCTTCTCCGTCTCCTTATCCCTGTTCCTCTCTTCTACCTCTCCTTCTCCCTCTTCCTCTCTTCCCCCTCTCCTTCTCCCTCTCCCTCTCCCCCTACCCCTCCCTCTTTATCCATCTCTCTCCCTATCGCTCCCCCTCCGTCTCCCTCTCCCTACCTCTCCCTCTCCCTACCTCTCCCTCTCCATCATTCTTCTTCTCCCTCCTTCTCCCTCTCTCCCTCCATCTCCCTCCTTCTCCTTCCCTTCATCTCCCTCCCTTCATCTCCTTCCCTCCCTCTCTCCCTCCTTCCACCTCCCTCACTCTCTCCCTCCCTCCATCTCCCTCCCTCTCTCCCTTTTTCCACCTCCCTCCACCTCCTTTACACCTCCCTCCCTCTCTCCCTCCCTCCACCTCCTTCCGCTGTCTATCTATCCATCTATCTATTTATTAATCTCTTCTCTGGCTTTATTTGGCACCGACTCTCGACCCCATCCCCTCACTCATCATCTCCCCAAACGTTATTATCAGTTCTTGGAACCTCTGTTGATGATCTCCCATCAATACTTCATCGTCTGCAAATGTCGTGCCAGTTAACCTCCACCTCCCACTCCCTTCCTCCAAGACTACCCTACTCGAGTGTACTCTTTCATTATTATTATCTTTGCTCTCTATCTCCTCTTTCCCTCTCTTCCTTTCCAGTCTCTCTTTCCCTATCCCCCTCCCCCCCACCTCCGCCTCCATGGGTCTGTCTGCTTGTATGCTCGTGTTTTTTTATACAGTTCAAATGGTCAAAATCATTTATGAGTGCGTGTGCATGTGTGCGTGTGTGTGTGTGTCTGTGTGTGCGTTTGTGTGTATTGTGTGAATGTGAGTGTGTGTGTGTGTGTGTGTGTGTGTGTGTGTGTGTGTGTGTGTGTGTGTGTGTGTGTGTGTGTGTGTGTGTGTGTGTGTGTGTGTGTGTGTGTGTGTGTGTGTGTGTTTCTGTAGTTCAAATGGTCAAAATTATTGTGTGCACGTGTGCGTGCATGCATTTGCATGTGTGCGTGTGAGTGTGTACTCGTTTGTGAGTATTGTATGAATGTGAGTGTGAGCGTGTGTGTGTGTGTGTGTGTGTGTGTGTGTGTGTGTGTGTGTGTGTGTGTGTGTGTGTGTGTGTGTGTGTGTGTGTGTGTGTGTGTGTGTGTGTGTGTGTGCGCGTGTATGTGTATTCACTTGGTCTTTGGATCACGTGTTGGACTCGTGATCGACAGCTATTTCCCTCCTGGAAGAGAGCTCAGAGCTCGTAGGTCCGATCTATGGGTAATGCTATGACCTTGCACACACACACACACACCCTTCTCCCCGCCCACGAGAGTCAGAGTAACGACCCGAAGCGCAGCGGTACCGAAATAATTTCGGCCCTGGGCAGGATTCGAACCAAGAACTGCGGGCCACTATGGTGGCTGTTCAGCGCTCTACCAACTACGCCACCGAGTGTGTGTGTGTGTGTGTGTGTGTGTGTGTGTGTGTGTGTGTGTGTGTGTGTGTGTGTGTGTGTGTGAGTGTGTGTGTGTGTGTGTGTGTGCGTGCGTGCGTGTGTGTGTGTATGTGTGTGTGTGTGTATGTGTGTGTGTGTGTGTTTCTGTAGTTCAAATGGTCAAAATTATTGTGTGCACGTGTACGTGCATGCATTTGCATGTGTGTGTGTGAGTGTGTACTCGTTTGTGAGTATTGTATGAATGTGAGTGTGAGCGTGTGTGTGTGTGTGTGTGTGTGTGTGTGTGTGTGTGTGTGTGTGTGTGTGTGTGTGTGTGTGTGTGTGTGTGTGTGTGTGTGTGTGTGTGTGTGTGTGTGCGCGTGTATGTGTATTCACTTGGTCTTTGGATCACGTGTTGGACTCGTGATCGACAGCTATTTCCCTCCTGGAAGAGAGCTCAGAGCTCGTAGGTCCGATCTATGGGTAATGCTATGACCTTGCACACACACACACACACACCCAACTCCCCGCCCACGAGAGTCAGAGTAACGACCCGAAGCGCAGCGGTACCGAAATAATTTCGGCCCTGGGCAGGATTCGAACCAAGAACTGCGGGCCACTATGGTGGCGGTTCAGCGCTCTACCAACTACGCCACCGAGTGTGTGTGTGTGTGTGTGTGTGTGTGTGTGTGTGTGTGTGTGTGTGTGTGTGTGTGTGTGTGTGTGTGTGTGTGTGTGTTTGGGTGCATTTGTCTGTGTGTGTGTTTGTGTGTGTGTACAGTATATGTGATGGGTACGAACAAACAGGCAGACAGATATTCATATATTACGTGAAAATTTTACGTGAAAGAGAGAACTATTTTGAGCCTCAAAACAAGTGAACATGAAATAATATAAATAACTTTTCCCTAAAATCATTCCTGGTTTCAGAATGTTTTTCGCACAACGTACATCATGATAGACACCGTCGATCAAGCTCATTCAGATGGAATTAAAAAAAAAAAAGAGACATATTGTATTCGGTGCAAATGTATTTAAGCGGCTTCCTGTCATTTTCTTGCAGTATTTCAAATGACTTTTGTCTTTTCAAAATAGGTCATGGTGAGTTGTAGATGGAGTGAACTCTAATTTTGCTGAGTAGTATTGCGCTGTGCATAGTTTTTTTGTTTTTTTTGTAACGAAGCGTTCTGACATCATCATAACAGTATCAGAGTAGCGTGCAACTTGTGTGGAACAAGGTTCCTGCATATAACCAGATTGTGGTTGTTGACAGGATTGTAGTCACCACCACCCATCATCATCATCATCATCATCATCATCATCATCATCATCATCATCATCATCATCATCATCATCATCATCATCATCATCATCATCATCATCATCATCATCATCATCATCATCATCATCATCATCATCATCATCATCATCATCATCATCATCACTATCACCATCATTTTAATCATCATCATTTTAATCATCATTTTAATCATCACCATTTTAATCATCATTTTAATCATCATCATTTTAATCATCAATTTAATCATCATAATTTTAATCATCATAATTCTAATCATCATAATTCTAATCATCATAATTCTAATCATCATCATTTTAATCATCATCATTTTAATCATCATAATTCTAATCATAATTCTAATTATCATCATTTTAATCATCATTATTTTAATCATAATTTTAATCATAACTTTAATCACCTTAATTCGTATCATCTTAATTCTAATCGTCTTAATTCTAATCATCTTAATTCTAATCATCTTAATTCTAATCATCGTAATCCTAATTATCTTAACTCTAAACATATTAATTCTAATCATCTTAATTTTAATCATCATAATTTTAATCATAATTTTAATCATCATAATTGTAATCATCTTAATTTTCATCATCTTAATTCTAATCATCTTAATTCTAATCATCTTAATTCTAATCATCTTAATTCTAATCATCTCAATTCTAATCGTCATAATTTCTATCATCATAATTTTAATTATCATAATTTTAATCATCATAATTTTAATCATAATTTTAATCATCATAATTCTAATCATCATCATTTTAATAATCATTTTAATCATCATCTTTTTAATCATCATTTTAATCATCATTTCAATCATCATTTTAATCATCATTTTAATCATCATCATTTCAATCATTTTAATCATTACAATTTTAATCATCACAATTTTAATCATCACAATTTTAATCATCTTAATTCTAATCATCTTAATTCTAATCATCTTAATTCTAATCATCATAATTTTAATCATCATAATTTTAATCATCATAATTTTAATCATCATAATTTTAATCATCACCATTTTAATCATCACCATTTTAATCATCACCATTTTAATCATAATAATTTCAATCATAATAATTTTAATCATAATAATTTTAATCATAATAATTTTAATCATAATCATCTTAATCATCTATATTGTTATTCTTACCATCATCACCATAACATGACGATGGTGATGCTATTGCTGATGATATTGCTAATGGGGATAATGATAATGATGAAGACTTAGTGGACAAGTATAGCGTGCCAAAATAATCATGTCATAGTTTTTCCTAATATTTCGTCCACAAATAAATTTCTTCAATATAGGTAACCAGGACGTAAGGGCCTTGAACAGTTCTTTCTGAAAAAACGGAGCAATATCATCATGCGATATTTCAAGAATTGCAAGAAAATTGCAAAGCAATAATCCACTGGCAAATAAGTACCCAGTCAAAGAGTTGCGAAGAACGAGTGTGTACATTATCTCTGAAACGTCTGCCGTTGGCTGGAAAATATTGTATAATACATCGTGGGGGAAGGAAATTATCATTATATGTTAATATCGTAACTTAGAACATGAAATATGAAGTATGTGTATGAATTTCAAATTTTGTAAGTACACATTGTGTTTATAGTTCAAGAGGTTTAGAGACCGAGTGCCAGCCATTTGGGGCTGCACCTTCAGGTCTATGTCATGAGGCGCGTAACTGCGGCCGAAGCCGTTATCTTTGCCCTATTATGGTTGTTAGGGATTGTTGGGCCAGTTAACAGTCACTGCTGGGAATCGGAGAGGATTGCGGGTTTCGAACCCACAGTTAAGTGAATACGAAACCAGCACGCGTCTAATGACGTCATCAGCGCACAGGTAGAGACGAAAGTACATTTCCGGGCAAATGAACATGGTACAGCGTATCAATGAGCGGTGGGTGCAGTTTTTTTTTTCTGAAATAATTATGTCCATAAACCAGAGAGTAAATTAAAATGTTGAATTGGATGATGCGATATAACTTGAAACAACACAAAAGAGCAACACTTAAACGCCCTCGAGTTGCCGCATGCTCCAGCAATTACCACGATACTTCAGGTTAATTTGTCCACAATTGAGAACATAGAAAACGGTTTGGTGGGTTTGGACCAGAATTTGGACCTCACAGACCATAGAACCTTGATTTATACCTCTGCCACATCACTCCTGCAAACTTCTCTATTTTGTCTCTCCACCTTATGTCTGGTTTCACGCTTACCATCTCCACGTTGTGTGTGTTGTGATACTGATACTAAATATCTTGCAAGACGGAAGTCGGAGGAAACCCATCTACATCGCGTCTTCAGACCACATCAACGCTATCTCTTCTCCATGGAGGTGCAGCCCCGATGGGTTGACTCTCCGTCACTGAAACTAGCCCAAGATTTTTCTGTTCAGTTCTGACTGTGTTACCTATAACCTTTCACAGAAGAAGTGACAAGTGACTTATCCCGTCTTCTTTCTACTATAAATCAGTGATACATAAATACTCCAAAGCACAGGCAACAGGCCAGCGTTCCTTTCTATAGAGATATATGGGAGGGTCCAAGGACCGTTGCCAGTTACTGTGGGGCTGCGAGTTTCAAGTCCTTGAAAACCAAGGCAACAGTTATAATCATAAGCAAAGGGAAAGCGGGGAATGGCTGCCTCTGAAAAAGAAAAGAAAAGAAAAAATCAACTGGCAACGAATGGGGAGATATGTTTATATGTTAGTCAGTGCTAAATAGTTAAGGACACACTATATCTTTATTTGCATTATTTCTGTTGTTAATACTGCTGTTATTGTTATTGAATTTATTATCATCACTGTTGCTGTTTTTGTTATCGTTGTTGTTGTGTTGCTGTCTCTGTTGTCATTGTTATTATATTTTTATTTTTGCTGGTAAATGTATTTTGCTGACGTATCGTCCCTCCCCCCCATCCCCGCCTGCCCACCCGCAATAGCAGCGACATGGCACCGCCTTCAACACCATAACTTGTTATCAGTGTTGGCACACGACGAGGTTTCCCTCATGGCCTTACTCCTGACTCCTTTCTCCCATCTTCCTCTTCCTCCTCCTATTCGTCTTCCTCCTATTCCTCCTCCTCCTCCACTTCCTCCTCCTCCTCCACCTTCTCCTCTTCTTCCCCTTGTCTTTCTCCTCCTTTTCCTCCTCATCTTCTTTCTTCTCCTCTACTTCCCCATTTTCACCTTCTTCTTCCCCTTTTTCTCCTTCCTCTTCATCCTCCTCCATGTCCAACTCCTCTTCCTTCACATCTTCCTCCCTCCCATCCCTCTCTTCCTCCACTTCTTCCTTGCATCCCTTTTGCTTCTCTGCATCTTGTTCGTACTTCACCTCCTCCTCCTCCTCCTGCTCCTCCTCTACTTCATCATCAACGGTGAATTTCCCATGAAGGGGGCCGCCAACTCAGTCATCAGTGGCGGGTATAAGCAGCCCATAAACCAAAAGAAAAGGGGGAGGGGAAGGGGGACGGGGGAAGGGTGGAGGGGGAGGGGGAGGGAGAGGGTGTGGCTGTAACCACCCCCAGTCAACTAGTCCCTTAAGTCCCGCCTCCCTATTGGTGCAGTCACGCTGATTGGTTGAGGTTCTTTTTCCATGCAAAATACTAGAATTGTAATTACTATGATTATTGATATTGATTTTAATTATAATCATTTCTATAAGTTTTTCAACTGTACACACGCGCG
>NC_134801.1:55320290-55332790 GCF_046742065.1 Oratosquilla oratoria
AACAGAACAGTATAATATAGTATAAGAATATATTATGGAATAGTATGGTATGGTATAGGATAGTATAGCATGATATAGAATATTATGTACTATGATATAGTAAAGTATAACATAGTATAATAGTACATCGTATAGTATACAGGAATAGAGTAGTATATAGCATTATATAATGTTATATAGTTTATAGTATATGACCGACATATGAATCGATAATTCTATTTACTTTCATACCAAGTGGAATTGATGTTCAGGTTGCCGTGAAATAACTTATTTAATTTCATTAGCGAACGGGTTATACTGTATCTTGACTAATGCTTTGTTCTACTGATTTTATTCCTGGTGCCGCCAAGCGATTTTATTAATTTCTTTGATAGCTGAACAGATGGCCTTTTCGTTATGGGGACCAAGTCTCTGTTGTAGAAACTTGTTTGGTGTTACTATGGAAACGGTCACTGATCCTTTTTCTGTGCGTTATATCTCCGTTCTAGCTTCCGTCTGGTGGTTTTATTTCAGTTAATGAATATAAACTAACTCCTTTACTTCATCTTATTTTATGTATTCGTTTGGTATCATTAATATTTTTGTTTTCTTGTTTATTTATTTATTTATTTTTATGAAAGAGCTCTTCAAACTAAATCTCTTGTACAGACAAACATAGCTGGAAACCATTTTTCTTTTAGGTAGAAAGGGTCTTTCGTATATATGCATACGTACACGCACATATACATACATACATACATACATACATACATACATACATACATACATACATACATACATATATACGTATGTACATACATGTAAACATTCATATTGATATTCATATTGATACATGCATAAATACGCACATGCGTACATACATAGATACATTCATATATACGTATGTACATACATGTATACATTCATATATACATACATGCATACATAAGTACGCACATGCGTACATACATACATACATACATACATACATACATGTGTGGGAGGATGGATGGGTGGATGGGTATATTGTATATATTTCTTAGTGTAACAGAATTTATTGATATTTGGTTATGCATTATTTTTCTCTTTAACTGTTCAAATTTGCTATGTTTTAACAGTATGAACATACCTAACAATTTTTATTCGGTTATGCATATACATTTTCAGGAATATTTCTGACTCCATCTGTCAGCATGTTTGCTAAGTATATGTTTGTCTTACTTCCACTCTTTTTCTTGTTATAAATTAACCCTCCGCGTGGTTTAGACTTTTCTGCTCTTTTGTTAGCTGTCTAATGTAAACGAGTTCTTAGAAGTGTTTCTCCAGTTCGTGTGTGTGTGTGTGTGTGTGTGTGTGTGTGTGTGTGTGTGTGTGTGTGTGTGTGTGTGTGTGTGTGTGTGTGTGTGTGTGTGTGTGTGTGTGTGTGTGTGTATGTGTGTGTGCATGCGTGTATGTGTGTGTGCATGTGTGTGTGTGTGTGTGTGTGTGTGTGTGTGTGTGTGTGTGTGTGTGTGTGTGTGTGTGTGTGTGTGTGTGTGTGTGTGTGTGTGTGTGTGTGTGTGTGTGTGTGTGTGTCGTTGGGGAGACCCCTTACTCTACTTTGGCGTGTCAATACATCATTAAGCTCTTGTGTGCATATGTCTATATGTGTGTATACTTGTGTGTGTCTTGTATGTGTGCGTGTGTGTGTGTGTGTGTGTGTGTGTGTGTGTGTGTGTGTGTGTGTGTGTGTGTGTGTGTGTGTGTGTGTGTGTGTGTCTGTGTGTGTGATTCACCATGATAAACCATGGTCTTAGATCACGTGTTGGACTCGTGATCGACAGTTATTAACCTCCCGGACGAGAGCTCAGAGTTCGTATGACCGATCCATGGGTAATACTGTGACCTTACATGCACACACACACCCAACTCCCCGTCCACGAGAGTTTGAGTAACAAGCCGCAGCGTAGCGGTAATGAAATTATTTCAGCCCTAGTCGGGTTTCGAACCCGGACCGCCGTAGTGGCAGGCGAGAACTCTAACCAGTGCTCCACGAGGTTGTGTGTGTGTGTGTGTGTGTGTGTGTGTGTGTGTGTGTGTGTGTGTGTGTGTGTGTGTGTGTGTGTGTGTGTGTGTGTGTGTGTGTGTGTGTGTGTGTGTGTGTGTGTGTGTGTGTGTGTGTGTGTGTGTGTGTGCTTGTGTATGTGTGTGCGTGTGTGTGTGTGTGTGTGTGTGTGTGTGTGTCTGTGTGCGCGTGTGCGTGTGTGTGTGTGTGTGTGTGTGTGTGTGTGTGTGTGTGTGTGTGTGTGTGTGTGTGTGTGTGCGTATTTTCTTGCTTAATCATTTATTTGTTTATTCACCTATGTATATTTTATTCACTTATGTATGTCCCTATCTATTATATATATAGCTATCTATCTGTATATTTGTCTGTTAATCTATTTACCTATTCATCTATCTATATATATCTGTCTATATATAAAGTAATTTGTTTATTCAAGTTTGACTCTCGCCTTGTGGCATCACATGACATATCGTTGATGAAATCCATTTGGTCTTTTCAACTCGAAGCGTATTCATGTTTTGTGTAAATCCTCTTAAGACTTTTCTTCGTATCTGTAGAATCATATTCTCCTTTGTGGTTTGACTTTAATTAAAAATCATTGATGTAAGTGTTTATCCTTTTCCCTGGAGTGTTTGTGAATCATATACACGATTAATGCTGTTAACTGCCCTTGTGGTAATCCGTTCATTATTCCTTTGTCTACTGAGCACTCTGGAGATTACTGTTTTATCGGTGTATTTTCTTGGAATTCATTCGTTCGTGCCAACACAGAGGCCTCGTCATGGTGGCCTTTTGTGTGGTACTTAGTCATGCGCTTTTGCTAAGTGTAAATACAGGCGCGGCAACTTTATCTCGTGCATTGTTTAATTACTACTGCCCGGGTGTTTAGGAGGCATGCAGTCTTTAAGGTTTGTGTATTTATTATTATTATAATCATCATAAGTGGAAGCTTGTTTTAGTCTAAACCTTCTTCACTTTTTCTGTATTTATCTTCTTGTTTTTATATTTTTCATTTATTTCTTTTGTGTCTTTTTTGGATTTCTTTTATGCCTTCTTCAATTGCTTCTTCTTTTTCGTCTTCTTTTGTATGTCATCTGATTCTAATGCTTATTTTGATTCTAAATCATCATCAGCAGCAGCATAAATATCATCATGAACATCATCATGAACATTGCCATGAACATTGTCATCAACGTTATCATAAACATCATCGCTGTCATCTTTACGATCATCATTACCATTATCATTACCGTATCGTCACCGATACCATATCTCATTACCATATAATCAACGTTACCATCTCACATTACCATCATCACTATCATAACCATCATCACCATCACCGTTGTCATTATAATCATCACCTTGTCAGTATCACGTGAGTTAGTTCTGTACTTCATCATATATTCTTAAGAATGGAGACTATCTGAGACTTTCTTTTCACATATATTGATATATCTATATATAATATATATATATATATATATATATATATATATATATATATATATATATATATATATATATATATGTATAAGTAAATATCCTATGCCAGAGTTGACACCTTGACGTGGTGAATAGGCTTAAGAATATTAATGATTACAAAAGCTATGTCGATAGAGATGAATACTCTTCAGGGTCACCCATATCGAACAGGTTTTCTAAGAAAGATCAGGCAAAGAGCAGCTTACACACACAGTCGTAGAACCCACTGCTAACTGATACGACTCTGATGGTAAATAGTGAAATTCCTCGTAATTCGTCATAATGACGGCGTAGACCATTGGGCTTCACCGAATATAATTAATAAGTTGACACCAGAGAAACATCTCACCAGAAACCAGTTGGCAGGAAGGCCAGATTACTGCCAGAACCCCTTGATAGCAAACATGAATGGTACAACCAAAAGAAAATCGGGCGTGTCTGTTGGATCATCGTCTCCTAAAGGTCCAACCGCATTACCTCGTGTGCTTACAGGCAGTGTGCCACCGAATGTGAGTAAGCACTGTCCAAGCAGATCCAAGTCTTGGACCTTAAACAATTTGAAGAAAATGAAGATCTATACTTACAACGTAAGAACTCTCTCAAAAGGCTGCCGGAGAGTTTATGGAAGAACTAGACAACATTAATCGGGACATCGTAGGACTGAGCGAAGCTCAAAGAATGGAAGAAAAGCTGATACAATTACAAGATGGTCACCACCTGGTCTACTATAGTGATAAGGACAAAGAAAGATCCAGTTACCGGGAAGTTGCTGGTAACGTAGTCAAGTTCAGTACTTTATCAGTATTATGATTACGCTGTGTAAAAGGTACATTGCAAAAATAGTTCAGGTTTATGCACCAACTTCACAGAGTTCAGACGATGAAATTGAGTCCTTCTATAATGATTTGAGTAAGGTAATGGATCAAGAAAAAGTAAGTACAGGTTGGTAATAGGCGACTTTAATGCTAAAGTGGGGAAGAAAATGGGGAATGTGTCGTACATTGGGAAGTTTGTAGTAGGTGAAAGAAATGACAGAGGCGAGATGTTAGTAAATTTTGCAGAGAACTACAGCATGCGGATAATGAACACTTTCTTCGAAAAGCGTGTAGGTCATAAATAGACTTGGAGAAGTCCAAATGGAAAAAACAAAGAACTAAGTTTCTCAGTTGTACACCCAATGCTTACGTCAAGAAAGCGTTCCTGAATCGTGGTGCAATATAATAGTGATTTTCCTTCATAAAAAGGAGACTAGAAGGACCGTAGTAACTATCGACCGATTAACGTACTATCATATGTATATAACGTATTCTCCAAGATCTTTACAAATAGACTAAGACAAGTTTTAGATGGAAACCAACAAAGAGAACTGGCGGGCCTTAGGAGCGGATATTCGACTCGAGAGCATTTGCAGGCGATGAACCAACTTATCAAGAAAACGACATCATACAATATAACAAGGAGTCATAGTCTGAGTTTATTCCAGACTAGATTTGCAGGTATGCTTTTGGAAAAGCATACCTCCGTAACTAGTCAGGAACAAACTCAGACTAAGACCCCTGTGTTTCTTACTCCACTTACGTCAACCTGTCAGAATTGCTCAACAATATATATATATATATATATATATATATATATATATATATATATATATATATATATATATATACATATACATGTATCTATATATATATGTATGTATATACATATATATATGTATATATATATACATAAATACATATACATAAATATATATACATATACGTATATATATATATATATATATATAATATATATATATATATATATATATATATATATATATATATATATATAATGTTGTTTACTCACTTTCTACTTAATTTTAAGGATATATTGTCCTTTTTCTAAATGATTTTTGTATCGAATCTATCTTTTCATATTTCATACTCCTATGCGCTAGTTTCTCTAGTTTTAGTTGATTGATGGATTAATTGAGTAGTTTATTTTCTTTATGAATTTATTCTTTTTTATGTACCGAGTTGAATATTTAGTTAGATTATCAGTTAAGAAGTGAACGAATTAGATAATCTGTTTAATTATTTACTTATTTATTGATTAAATATTTATTTTCACCTATCTGTTGCTTTTTATTTACATATCTCGGATGCATGTATGCGTGAAAGAACTTAATTCTTTCTTTTTTCTCTAATACGGATAATCTCCTTCCCTCTGGATAATCCTTCTGCCCTTGATTTTAAGTTTTCTGAGCACCTTAACTCTGCTGTTTCGCATCTCCTCTATACCCAGACGCTTTTGTGCATATTATATATTTTATTCTTTTGTTTCGGTGACTGTAGTCAAAATGTATATTCACATTTACTTTGTTTTGTTGAATCGTCTTTTGCTTCAGTCGAACATGTCTTTTTCTTTCTATTTTTTTTTTTTTTTTTTTACAGTCGCTCGACGAAAATAAAGTTTGCTAGGTTTTCTCTTTGTAAAGCAGGATTTTTTTTAATTTGTCTAACGGTTCTGACCTTTGTATGATCATATAGGTGCATACCAAAGGCCTTCATTCCTTTGTAAGGGAGGATAGGGGTAATTGACCGAGTAAAGACTAAGAAAAAAAAGTATATGAAATAATAATAAAAATGAAAATAAAAATAAGATTAAAAAAAACAATGATAAAATCGAGGTGGCCCCAGACTCCCGCCACATCATTTGCGTCAAACGCTGTACAGTAAGGCACAGCACTTTGACAATTGTCAACAAAATTTCAAACAACATAAAAGCATAACGTATAATCATTGTTCCCCAGAAATAATTGGCCTCCCATACTTGTTGATTCATGTTCCAGTCTTTAGAAAAATAAAATATCATAAATAATCCTAATCTGTTTAATCTAGATAAATCTTCTCTGTCAAATGTAATTTTATGCTATGAGTAGAACTTGGTGATCAGTCTCATCTGGATATAAACTCAAATATAGTTTATACTCCTATAGCCAGAGGTTATAACAATCATATTCTTCAATCTCCCCTTGTTGACCTAGATTTTTTAATCTCGTTCTGGGAACCTGTTCGTGTTCTTGTTGTAGCTAAGCAGTGTTGGAATGCATAAAAGGGGCTGACATCACACTCGAGCAGTTAGTGAAAAATAGGGATGATCCTTCATTCACAAAAAGTCAAGATCAAACGAACAACAAATGGATTTTATATGGGTGAAAGTTGGGTGTATGCATTGGCTGGATTATCCCACTTATAAAAGGGGAAAGGGCCTTTTGGTGTGTGTGTGTGTGTGTGTGTGTGTGTGTGTGTGTGTGTGTGTGTGTGTGTGTGTGTGTGTGTGTGTGTGTGTGTGTGTGTGTGTGTGTGTGTGTGTGTGTGTGTGTGTGTGTGTGTGATTCACCATGGTCTTGGATCACGTGTTGCACTCGTGATCGACAACTATTTCTCTCCCGGAAGGGAGCTCAGAGCTCATATATGACCGATGTAAGGGTAATGTTGTGACCTTACACGCACACACAAACCCAACTCCCCGCCCACGAGAGTGAAGGTAACGACTCGCAGCGGAGCGATATTGAAATTATTTCAGCTCTAGGGGGGATTCGAACCCGGACCGCTGTAGTAGCCGCCACGAGCACTACCACTGCGCCATCGAATCGTGTGTGTGTGTGCGTGCGTATGTATGTGTGTGTGTGTGTGTGGGTGTGCATGTGTTTTTTTGTTGGTTTAGAAGTATGTCGTGGGAGATAATGAGTTCATTAGGTAATTAGTTTTGACGATCCAGTGTTACGGCTGGGTCAGTGTCTGGGGTTTAATGTAGAGGCAATGCTCAAGTTATATTAAATTAGCATTGAATTTGGTACAAAGTTGCTATTGAAAACTGGGGTAATCCTGTCTCTCTATTTTCTATTTTGTTTATTCATTTTTTCTAATAGGACAGGGTCAATCAAGTGTTTGTAATAATCCGTTTCTTTTTCAACATAGTCCACTTAAAACAGTATTTTTCAACATTGCAAATACTCTGGGTGGAGGCGATCTTTTCAATGATGCTTTGGTTCTCCTGTGTAAATAGAAAAAATATATAAAGAATTTAATAAATTTATACATGGGTCTACTTCAGTTCTACGTATACGAGTTTGCATTACTACTTTTAGAGAGAATGATTGTGTGTGTGTGTGTGTGTGTGTGTGTGTGTGTGTGTGTGTGTGTGTGTGTGTGTGTGTGTGTGTGTCTTTGTAGTAACGCACGTGTGTGTGTGCACGCGTCTGTGTGCGTGTGCATGTGCATGTATGTCATTGTTGAAACGCAAGTATTTGTGTGCGTGTGTGTATGTGTGTGTGCGTGTGTATGCGTGTATGTGCATGTGCGTCTTTGTAGTAGTGCAAGTGTTTGTGTGCGTGTGTGTGTATGTGTGTGTGCGTGTGTGTGTTTGTATGTGTGTGTGTGTGTGTGTGGTGTGTGTGTGCGTGTGTGTATGTGTGTGTGCGTGTGTATGCGTGTATGTGCATGTGCGTCTTTGTAGTAACGCACGTGTGTGTGCATGCATGTCTGTGTACATATGTGTGTGTGTGCATGTGTGCATGTGTATGTGCGTGTGTGTATGTGTGCTTGTGTGTGCTTGTGTGTATGTATGAATGCGTGTATAACTCCATGTCGTATTCGTGCGTGCAATAGAATAAACTTTGAAAACTCGGAGCCCCGTTTACGCTGGCATCGAGAAAGGATTTGCCAATTTGCTGAAAGCAGCGATCGCCGTTGCAATTGCATTTCAAGATTTTCTTTCCAACATTTCACCCGGCAATCGCTCTGCGGGGTAGCTAAGCATGATGGTCTCTGTCCGGGGTTAGGGATGTAAGTCCGTGTCTCCTTCATGACGTCACACGGCGTTTTTTATGGGTTTCGAACCGCTTGTCTATGGCTCCTGACCTCCAGAGGCTGATTCACAGATTCTATTGTCTCCAACGTGAGGGAGAAGGGGCAATTTCTAGGGTGACAGAGTTAAAAATATCAATTGATATATCACCATTCCACCCCTACACAGTGGTAAGTGAGAAACCCTATGGTAGAGCAAAGACCTGTCATTTCCGGGAAGCCACTTTTTTTTTTTTTTAATAGCCTACTTTGGTTCACCTCCCCACCTGACTCGGGCTGTCTGGAACCAGCACCGCAAGTCCGCAGCTGATCCCTGGACTTGAACACACGACCATCTGCTCATGAGCTCGAGATGATATCCTCTGGGGTACCGCGCGGTAATAATAGAAATCAATCAATTTCCATCCTAAATTCCTTGAAAGACTTCTAGTATTTGTTTAGCCAAAAGCAATGACGTATAATGTTTACACAACGCCTGACAATTTCAATCAGGATGAGGACAATCCACTCTGACAGACAGAGACTTGTTATCTATTATCATCTCGTTTGAATGAACGATTAGCCTTGAGTGTACAAGTTGTTAAAGAAACTTGAGTTTACTTACCTGTAAGGGAGTTGGGCTTATTATCATGTTCTTTTGAATGATGTGACAGATTGCTTAGATTATGTTCCGGTTGATCCCAGACAATGTTGTGAATTCAATGGATGAATCTTGGTCATGTAAGCGTTCTAACAACCGATGATGATTATAATTATGATGATGATAATGATGATGATTATTTGTTGTTGTTGCTGCTGCTGTTGTTGTTTCTGTTGTTAATGTTGTTGTTGTTGTTGTTGTTGTTGTTGTTTCATTATTATTATTATTTTTATCTATTTACTAATATTATTTTCAAATGTAGTTTCTACGAGTAGCCACCGCCTGTCTATAGTACATACAGAAACTAATTAGGATGTTCAGTTTTACTTGTTTTATTATTCATGTGTTACCTATTCTATAATTTATCTAATCAATTATTTACTCAATTCATTTTCTTATTTTGATTAGCTACCTTAATCAAAATGACGTCAAACAATTTAATTACAATCGCATTGTCTTAGAATAAAATATTTACCCCATCTTTTCTTGTTCATGGGATGGAACGAAAAAATCTGAATCCCCCTTACTCTCTATCCTCTCCCTCTTTTTCTCCCTCCTACCCCGTCTTCCCTCTTCCCCTCCCCTTTCTCCCCCTTCACCTCCTCCCCTCTACTCCTCCCCTCTACTCCTCCCCTCCTCCCTTTCCCTTCTCCCTTCTCCTTCTCTATTCTATCTCTCTATTCTCCTTCTCTATTTTCCTTCTCCCCTCCCCTCCCCCTTCTCCCCCTTCACTCCCTCCACTCTCCCTCTCCCCTCCTCCCTCTCCCCTCCTCCCTCTCCCCTCCTCCCTCTCCCTTCTTCCCTCCTCTCTCTCCCCTCCTCTCTCTCCCCTCCTCCCTCTCCCCTCTCCCCTTCTCCTCCCTCTCCCCTTCTCCTCCCTCTCCCCTTCCCTCCTCCTCCCTCTCCCCTTCCCTCCTCCTCCCTCTCCCCTTCCCTCCTCCCTCTCCCCTTCCCTCCTACCTCTCCCCTCTCCTCTTCCCTCCTCCCTCTCCCCTTCCGTCCTACCTCTCCCCTTCCCTCCTCCCTCTCCCTCTCCCTTCTCCCTTCCCCTTCTCCCGTCATCCCAGCCGGCTCTCGGGGCTCCTCCGATCCGACGTCGCTCGGATCCGTCTTTGCCAACGACCCTTGTCCAGGGCAACTTCCTTCCAATCGTCGTCATCATCATACGGCCCCGTCCTCCTCTCCCCCCCCCCGTACGGTATGAAAGCCTTTGTGAATCTATACAAGATCTCAATGCGTTAACCAAAATAATATTTGTAATGTACGTCGCTACAGTGAAGGCAGGGAGAGGGAATAGATTTGGATTATTTCACGGGAAGCGAAGACAATAACCAAATAAATAGTTAAATGAATAAATGAATAATAAATAAATAACTCTGGGGGATTAGTCAAGGTTGGGTAGTCTTCCTCTCAGGTCGGTGTGGCGTCAAGCTTCGATTTGCATTTCAATAAAAACCCACTTGGATTATCTCCGTCGGATTAGAAAAAAAAAAAAAAATCAGATACGAGGTCATCCTTAGGACACGTAGAGCTTTCCAAAAGATGATTAAAATCCTCTGGAAGTACCAACACATGAACCCATGAAATGGTCTTTTGGTACGTATGTGTGATTCACCATGGTCTTGGATCACGTGTTGGACTCGTGATCGAAAGCTATTATCCTCCCGGAAAAGAGCTCAGACCTCATATATGATCGATCTATAGGTAATGCTGTGACCTTACACGCACACACACACACATAACTCACAGCCCACGAGAGTTGGAGTAACGACTCGTAGCGCAGCGATGCTGAAACTATTTCACCCCTGGATGGGATTTGAACCCGGATCGCTGTAGTGGCAGCCGGGAACCCTACCACTGCGCCAAGAGTATGTATGGAAGTATGTGTGTATGAGTCTGTGTGCATATTATATATATACATATATATATATATATATATATATATATTATATATATTTACTGTGTATATGTATGTATCCAGCAAACTGTTATTTCACAGTAAAATCTATAGCGTGCGTCAATATTTTTACGTCTGACTGAAACCAATATATTTTTGTTTGGAATACGTTGAAACTGAGTATGTATACAAGTTTAGTACATATTTTATATATCCACCGGTTTGGTCACTGGAGAAAAAGGATTTTGTATGTATTTTTTGCATATTTCAGAATGTGCTTCAGTTTAAAACATGACTCTTTTAATACTTATTTGTGATTCACCTCTATCTTTTGTATTATTGAGTTTTTCTATATGTGCGCGCGCACACATACATACACACACACACACACACACACACACACACACACACACACACACACACACACACACACACACACACACACACACACACACGCATACAAATATACACACACACGTAGAGTGACAGATATCTGGAACAAATTGAATGAGGAAACAGTGAGTGCAAAAACTATACAAGAATTTAAGATCAAACTGAATGCTGAAAGATACAAAAGCGGGTTACTACGAGCATAGCTCTCTTCCCGTAAAAAAAAAAAGTAAAAATATATACAAAACCTCCTCCTCCTCCTCCTTCTTCTCCTCTTCCATCTCATACCCTTCTTCCACCACCTCACCTACCACCCGTAACAATTTTAAGTTATCTAACCACTAAAAACTTATATAAATAATGAGCCTTTTGTCAGTTTTACCATAATTATCAGACATATGTATCAACCATCATATGTACTACTTTTTCCTTTACAATCTTGTATTATTTGTATTTAGATAATCTGTAACTATTCATTCTTATGTATTATTACAACAAATCCAGATGTCTTATTAAAGACGATAAGTCAATATAAATGAAAGATTATGGAAATTTAGTTTCCGTTGTAGGAGAAATAATTATTAGAAAAATAGACAATGCGAAAAAGAAGTTTAATAACTACATATATACATATAGTTACACATATTTTACACACACTGAATGGTGCTAGTGTACAGATATTTATCTTTCGAATTACATAAATTTTCACTTTTTTACATTCCAACACGGTCAAGACTGACGAGAGCTCGATGGAAGCATATACGGAAACTGATACCTTGTCAAGCTAAGGACTCGAACCCAGCACAGACGTAATAAGCGAACAGTGGCTTAGACCACTGCGCCATCAAGAGATATATGAGTTGAGCACAAATTTCTTATATTTGTATACTCGAGTTAGATATACACGAATGTTTGTGTTCAACCCACCTTCACCAAGATAGTACAATTGGTGGTATGTACGCGTGGGAAAGTATCTTACACACACTGAATAGTCTCCAGCGTACAGATATCCATCTTTTCGACCAAATTAATTTTCATTTTAATTCCATGCCATCATGGTTGAAAAGACGCGTGCATACTACCAATTGTACTATCATATTGGAGGTGGGTTGAACACAAAAATTAGTGTATATATAACTCGAACATATATAAAAGTTTGCTCAACTTGTATCTCTCTTAATAGTGCAGTGGTCCAAGTCACTGTTCACGTAT
>NC_134801.1:55337790-55340290 GCF_046742065.1 Oratosquilla oratoria
GTTTTGTCTGTAATAAATATTTGTTTCATAGTGTTGACCTAGATGTTCCTAGTGTATATCTGCCTTGAATGCTTGTCATATGTTTATATTTTGTTAGAATTGGATATGGAGAGAGCGAATGGTTCAAGGTAAAGGTGGGATTGGTCAGTGACGTGTCATGTCACCGTGGCTGTTCACTGTGTACAAGGGTGGTACGACATGTAAAGGAGAGGGTAATGGGCAAAGGACTGGAGATGGTTAAAGAAAATGGAGAAAAGTGGAAGGTTGAGAGGTGAGCCAGTTGTTGTTTGCTAACGACACTGCGCTTGTGGCAGGGTCAGACGGAGTATTAAGGGAGTTAGTGATTGAGTTTTAGAAGTTATGCCATAGGAGAAAGTTGAATGTAAGTGTGGGTAAAACCACGATGATGAGATGTACAAGGGGATAAGATGACAGTGAGCTGGAAGTAAGTCTTAAAGGAGAAAGGATGAAGGAAGTGAATAGCTTTAGGTATTTGGAGTAGCATGTGGCAGGAAAGAGAGGAGTGAAGGTAAAAGTAAATTGTAGACTGAGAGAAGCAAGTAAATACCTTGGGGGAGTTGAAAAATATCATGAGAAATAGACATCTGGAAATAGATGCAAAAAGGAGATTGTATGAAGGGGTGATTGTGTCGACGGCTTTGTAAGGAGCAAAGATTAGGAATTTAAGAGAGGCAGAGAGGAAAACTTTGAATGTGCTTGAGATAGTATGTCTGAGAAGTGTAGTAGGAGATACAAGGTTGGATAGAGTGGGAAACGAGGAGGTGAGGAGGAGAGCGGGAATGGAAAAGGAGATAGAGCTGATGAAAGAGTATTAGGATAGTTTGGACACATGGAGAGAATGAAGAAATAGTAGTAAAAGAGATGTGGACGGCAGATGTAGAGGGAGGGATTTTGAGGAGACGACCGAGAATGAGATGGATGTGGTGAAGGGGGCGTTGAGCAAGAGGGTAATGTCTGTTGAGAAAGGAAGGAAGAAGGCAGGAGATAGGAATGATTGGAGAGTTGCTGTGTGTATATGATACTAATATACAAGGGAGGTGCGAGGGATGGAGAGGTAGGGAGTGTTTATGTGTGAATGACATTTTGACGCACCCCGAAGGGATTTCTCCGTTTTCTTCTCCTTCTTTTGCACGAGGGAACGGAGAGGGGCGGGTCGCTGATTAAGTGAAGCGGCCTTGCTGTGGATGTACTGTCTTGCTACATTACTCCAGACCAAGGGTAGTGGGCGGGATACAGAGATGACCCGTCATCCATGAGGAGCTAAGATGAGAGGGAGGAAAGGGTGGTGGAGGGGAATGGAATGGGTGGGAGTAGGTACTTGCCTTTGGCTTGGCTACCTCCCTTATGAGGGGGAAAAGGCTTTTGATATACATATATGTATATATATATATATATATATACATATATATATATATATATATATATATATATATATACATAGATTAAACATATCTAGAAATTTAAGATTTAGATATTTTGAAACGTCATCCTTTAGTTATTGTCTGAAAATGTTTAATGCATTTTTTCTAGTGGTAACACTAAGCAGATTAATATAACGAAATATGATTGCATTTGTTTTACCAAGTTTTGCCACTATATTTTGAAAAATAGGATAAAGAAGTCATAGTAATAAGTTTTGAGATTTTATCATATTTTAAATTCATTAAGTATTGACAATTCATTGTTAGAAAACAGTAGGAAACTTTCACAGTTCTCAACAAATCCATTTCTGTACTCCATCAAGTAATTGGAAATGGTGCAATCATATGGTAATATATCACGTTTCTGTGAGCGATCGTAGATTGCAAAGGTGTTCGTACAGTCGACCACTCGTTTCAGCTCGTATTAACAAACAAGTAAACAGACCCACTTGACTGTGTGATATCTTTATCAACAAGTTTCCAACACCGACATCCACGAAGATGTCACAATATTCTTTGAGGCTTGGTATCCCTGGAAAGTGAGCCTTCAGGCTGGGGCAGGGGTCCGGTGGGGGTGGTGGAGGGAACGGAGGGTGACGGTAGGGAGGAGGGGAAGGAAGAGCTGGGGGTGGGGCTGCCCGTACCACCAGTTGGATGTTGACTGTGGAGACGCGAAGTTGCGTCTGTCGAACTCCCGTGCTCCTCTCCTTTCTCTCCCCTCCCTCGATCTTGCATCCGTCAACTGTCACGACGTGGTGCGTCGGGGTGGTGTGTGTGTTAACGGTAAATAAATAACTCGATCGAGATGTGTGGTTTCTTTCCGTGATGTTATTTGTCTGTGAGAGATGAAAAGTGTGTGAATACGTTTTATAGACACATACGATGTGTGAAGATTCGGCTCATACGCGATTGGTGCATCAACGCGTGAGTGTGTGTGTTACCTCTATTACGGGGCAGGATAATGGTGACGCTGAATATAATGTGATTTGTGACGTGTCAAAGGACCCAATGGCAATTGGGGCTTCCGGTATGGCCTACCAGCCAGGCGCAGCGCGGGT
>NC_134801.1:55347790-55350290 GCF_046742065.1 Oratosquilla oratoria
CGTCATATCTCTTCTGATTGGCTGGGTGATAGTTTCAAACAAGCAAGATAACAAACAAGATGATAAGAATTTTATAAGTATTTAGATATTGATAGATATATATGTTGGGTCAAATAAAAATCTAAATGATACGTTGTTACAAGAAGTGAAATGCAGAAGATTGTGACGTCATGTCGTTGCTTGAAACACTACGCATCATATGATGTCGTGACGTCATGTCCCTTCTGATTAGCTGGTCCTCAGTCGTGATGTCATATCTCTTCTGGTCTCTTCTTTTGCTTGGCTGGTCCTCAGTCGTGACGTCATATCTCTTCTGATTGGCTGGTCCTCAGTCGTGACGTCATATCTCTTCTGATTGGCTGGTCCTCAGTCGTGACGTCATATCTCTTCTGATTGGCTGGTCCTCAGTCGTGACGTCATATCTCTTCTGATTGGCTGGGTGACGATCTCAAACAAGCAAGATATCAAACAAGATGATCTGAATTTTATATGTATACATATATATATATATATATATATATATATATATATATACATGTATATGTATATATATGCATATATACATATGTAAATAAATATATAGAATTATATATATACATATATATATATATATATATATATATATGTATGTATATATGTGTGTGTTTTTTTGTATATATATATATATATATATATATGTATATATACTGAATATTATTACATTGCACTTGTACCTGCTCCATATAGTGTTCACATATTTTTTTCTCCAAATTGTGCATTTTCCGGTTCCACCCCATTCAGCAACAGAGTTGATATATATGCGTCGTCGATTTTGAGAAAAGGAAGACTCCAGCCACAGTTGTTTCCATAATAGTGATTCTCGATTTTCTCTAATCTGTAAAAACAGAACATAAATATTATGTTCCGGTAGCACCAAATAATTTCATTCAGTTAAGGGCGACCAACTGGATTTGTAGGACCTCTAGGATTATCCTTTTCTATAGAACTTTAGATAAAGCTACATCCCATATAAGAGTGAAGTAGCCTTAGTTGTATAGAACATGTAATTCTATTCAGAAGGAGGTAGTTAACTTCAACTGAAATGAAGTACCCTTTCCTCATAAGCTGAATTAAGTAATCTAGATCTAATCAATCCAAATAATTAAATATGTCAAATATCACACAAATACTCCCAAAATATATTAATAGAGATAGTTTTAGTTTTCGATTTTGTTGATCAAAAATAGATTTTGACTAGTTTGATCAAACTAAATTCGGTTTAACCTCGCTTTACTACCACTTATCAGGAGGCTAGGGCGGTACCTCCTACAGAGGACTTTGTAGGGTGGAATTTAATTAACCATACTCTTAGTACAGCTCGCCGGTGGCAGGGTTCGAAACGCCGTGACCTCTACCTCCGTCATAAAATTCTTGAATATATAAAAATGTTCCAATGTCATGGAAGACTAACAGCTGGTTATAGATGTTATTGTACGCACTGAGCCTGTCATTGGCTATCGCAACACGGAAGGCACAGGTGAAGCCTGTGGTCACAGCTGAAGATGCCCAGGTGTAATGACTTCACCTAATTTATATTTTTTATTATATTATGGGATTGAGGTGCCTATGGGCTTCTTCCATCTTGTAAGAAGGTAAACAAACCAAGTCATTCTTTGTCTCCTAATCATACGTACATACATATATTAAAAGCTTTTTCCTCCTTATAAAGGAGGTAGCCTAATCGAAGAAAAAATGGAGGAAGTGGAGTCACTAGTTCTCTCAGTTTAACACTTTTTAGGGAACATTCTTGCGGCATTCTTGTACCCCCGTCACAGGAACTCGAAGTGTTGTAACGGTAATGATGTAACGCTGTGCAGCGTTGGTTTCAGTCTCGATTTGCGTTCGAATTCGACGAAAATAATTGACTTTCCCATGAAATTCGGAAAACAATTTATGGTAAATAAATAAATGAATAGATAAGCAAATAAACCAGCAAATAAAGATAAAAGTAAATAAAGTATATTATAAAAATGAATAATAATTTTTTTTATATAAATAAAAACAAAAATAGAAATAGGATAAAATGAAATCTACAATCAAGCTGGGATGGAATACCTTAATTAGAGTGTTTTTCCATTTAACCACTTAACGATGATGACATAAATATCATCATTGATATAATCAACCACATTGAAATGTACGGATTACACCCACCGTAATAGAAATGTCCAAATTCCTGTATTTTGTCGGACACCAAACATTTCTACACAAAATCTCTAGTCGACTCCACTAACGGTGGTAATCTTAAAAAAATCTTATATAAATGTTATATAAACCCTTAGAAGGTAAAGATTTATATAAGGAAATACTTTTTCAAGGATACCACCGTAAGAATCTTACGGTGGTATCCTTAAAAAAATCTGTCTTTATATAAATCTTTCCTTGTATAAATCTTGTATATCCTTGGGTTTGTTTTTTTTTGTTTTTTTTTTTTAGAATAACACCGTAAGAAACTTAGTGG
>NC_134801.1:55377790-55380290 GCF_046742065.1 Oratosquilla oratoria
GCTATTGTCATATTGCGCATTTATTCTGCCAACCTCCAGACGACTTCATTCAGCTGAGAGGAAATATTTCATTCTTCAGAGTTTAAAAATGTTTCGATGAATTCCTTCTCAAGTTTGGCTCCAAATTTTTATATATTTTTTTCTTGAAGATTTTCATTCCTCACATTATAGGTTATTTATTTACTTATTCGTTTATTTTCTTTTATTATCATATTGCTTTATCACGCACTATCCAATCGATCTAGAAGGATCATCATCACTTCGATGTAATCGTAACCGGAAATGGCATAGAAAAAAAAAAATGAATTTAAGGAACCATGCCCTGGGTTCAACGTCACCGGTGGCAGGATTCGAACCCCCATCTCCTCGACCTTCGCCGCAAGTAACGGCGCCTTAACCCGCCCAGCCAGCGAGCTTCCCAAATGACTTGGTAACATATCAATTAAAGTGACCCACAGGGACCCTTTCCCCAGGATCAGAACCCAAGATTCCCTTTCTAAGGTGGGATGGGCAAGCTCGCTGGCTGAGCGGGTTAGGGCGTCGTTACATGCGGCGAGGGTCGAGGGGATGGCGGTTCGAACCCTGCCACCGGCGAAGTTGAATCAAGGGCATGGTTGATTAAATGCCACGCTACGAAGCCCTCTGTGAGGGGCACCGTCCTCGCCTGGCGATAGGGGGGAGTTTGTGACGTTAAACCATATCATCATACCAAGGTGGGATGGGTCATGACCCCTAGATTTGTAAACCACTGATGTAGAAAAAGAATACCAACGTACAATTGCCTCTACTCGTAGACGCACCAACAGTGCCTGATGTCTTCTCGGCAACTGTGCAAGTCGTATTATGTTTGCGTGTCGTAGATTTACGAGGTGGGTGAGGCCTTTTACGACCTCTAAAATTACTCGTATCCCAGATGCACGGCGCAGAGATATGTTTGCAGAAGACGACAGCCACTATAGTACTCACGGTGAAAGTAGAGCCGGCTGTACAGCACGACCCTTCAGTAATGAATGACCTCGGTTAGGGGTGTTGGTGAGAGGGATAAAGACCTGCCTGGATTACCAAGAACCCCAACACAGACGGGGCCTCCAGGAGTAGCATTCTTAAAATAAGTAAATGGATATATAGATAAATAAACAGATAAATGAATAGATAAATGCAATGTAAACATATAGATATGCGTGCGTATGTATGTATTATGAGAGTCTATGTACATCAACATTATATATATATATATATATATATATATATACATATATATATATATATATATATATACATATATATATATATATGTATATATGGACATATATATGCATATATATATACATATATATTTATATATGCATATTTATATACATATATATATGCATATAATATATATATATGTATATGCATATATATGCATATATATATGTATATACATATATATGCATATATATATATACATATGTATATATATATATATACATATGTATATATATATATATATATATATATATATATGATAAAATGTATAAATAAGTAATATGACCGGATATAGAGATATGGTTTGCTCAATCGTTGGGTGAAGCTCTGTTGAATGGATGGAATGCAATCCTCTTGTGGAATCTCAAGATTTATCAACACTCGCACCAGATTGTGCGTGCCGTCCTTTTCAGCGTTCTAGTGTATTTGGTTATACACAAGTAGTAGGAAGCTTCTTTCCATAGATTTATATTTCTCACCTAATTCAAGGTCAATGTATCAATCGCATTCAGTTATAAGGGCAGGAAGGAAAAGATGGAGGAGTTAATGAAAATTTCTTTTAAGAAAAATTGAGGGGAAGGTGATTTACAGATTTCCTTTATTTTAGTTAACTTCCCTTTCCTTTAAACACTTATTTATTGGTTTATTTACTTTCATGTCTTTACCTATTTCTATGTTTATAATATATTTATTTATATATCAGTTTTCATATTTATTTAATCATGTACTGATTATCTCTCTTGAACGCACTTAGAACCAAAATCGTTTACCGTACCCTGTATTAACAACCATATTAGTAGGATGCGTTATGTCGCCCTGGCTGTTCAACTTATACATGGATGGGGTGGTGTGAGAGGTGAATGCTAGGGTAGTGGGTCAGGGATTGGAGATGGTTAAAGAAAATGGAGAAAAGTGGGAGGTGAGCCAGCTGTTGTTTGCGGACGACACTGCGCTTGTGGCAGGGTCAGAGGAGGGATTGAGGAAGCTGGTGGCAGAGTTTGGGAGAGTATGTGATAGAAGAAAGCTAAAGATAAATGTGGGTAAAAGTAAGGTGATGAGATGTACAAGGGGTGAAAGTGGCAGTAGACTGGAAGTGAACATTAAGGGAGAGCGATTGGAGGAAGTGGATAGTTTTAGATACTTGGGTGCAAGTGTAGCAGGAAAAGGTGGAGTGAAGGTGGAGGTAGAATGTAGATTGAGAGAAGCGAGTAAATACCTTGGTGGATTAAAGAGTGTAATGAGGAATAGACAT
>NC_134801.1:55385290-55400290 GCF_046742065.1 Oratosquilla oratoria
ATGCACTTTTATCAACCTGATCAGTTATCTCCTTTTCCTTTCCCGCTCTCCTCATCTCCTCGTTTCTCACACTTTCCAAATTGATACCCCGTAACATACTTTTCAGACATTTCATCTCGAACACATTCAAAGTTTTTCTCTCTGCCTCTCTTAAATTCCAAATCACTACCTCGTGCATAATCGATGATTAAGTGAAGCGGCCTTGCTGTGGATGCACTGTGTCTTACTACATTGCTTCTGACCTACGGTAGTGGGCGGAGTACAGGGATGTTCTTCATGCATGACGAGCTAAGATGAGGGTAAGAAAGGGTGGTGGAGGCGAGTGGAGTGGGTGGGAGTAGGTACTTGCCTTTGACTTGGCTACCTCCCGTATAAGGGGGAAACTTTTGGTATATATATATATATATATGTATATATATATATATATATATATATATATATATATATATATGTATGTATGGTATGTATACACCTAGAGACATATAGATTTTTCCTGAAGATGTCTTCATGTAAACGAAACGTTGATTATCTCAATTTTTTTTTTTTTTTTTTTTGTGAACAAATGTCCGGATCCTTGTTAGAAACCATAAAAATACAAACAAGGTGACCAACTGTCAGAATACATATATATATATATATATATATATATATATATATATATGTGTGTGTGTGTGTGTGTGTGTGTGTATACGAGTATATATAAAACCATCTGGCGCCAGATGGAACACCAGCAAGTACCCCCTTTGTCCGGAAGAGGCAAATGGGGAGTGCCAGCTGCCAAGAGGTCCGGATAATGGAGCGGCTCGGATAATGGAAATTGCCTGCTAATGTATGGTGCCGTATAATTTATACTGCCGGATAACAGAGAATGGGCCGGCGAAGACAGAGAGCCTTATGGGCGACGTCAAGTTAAAAGGAACGCAATAAGGGAAGTGGCTAAAAGCTTATCTTTGGCGAATAGAATCATCTGGTGCCAATATGTAGTTCTTTCTGTACTATGGTTTCCATTCAGATGAATGGAATTGTAAGGTGTTATCTACCCATGTGTGGTCATTAGCTATCTAAATTTTATGTAGGCTGTAATTCAAATATCTTAGTAACATCCCTACGGACTAGAGTCACATAATATTCTTTTATTAGAGTAATTTATTTAAAACACTGATTATTTTCAACTTTTGTTAACATTCCTTCCTGCTAACTTCCTCATATATCATTCCTTACTATTCCTGACTCCTTTAAGTCAATGCGATGTTGATAGAAGCGCTGGTTATTAGTAAGAAAATACAAAGCTGTTCCTGGCAAGGAGATAATCGTTAATTATACTAAGCTCGTCCGAAAAGAGATTAATCCTTCACCTGGCAAGAGTCCTGTAAAGTCAATAATAATGTCTGGTGCAAATAAAAACAAAATGTTCTAGGTAATTATGATTAGTCTTTTGACCAACAGAGGGTTAAAGAAAGATAACTAGAAGATAAACATACCTAGTTAAGCTTGATTCTCCTGAGATAACCAGTTAAAACTCCAAAGGAAAGGTTTATCAGTTGACGGGGATGATGGTTAGCAAAGAAGTTAATCCTACCTAAGCATGTATTTAAACACTTCAAATAACAATTTGTTCAATAACATGATCAATTTTCTTTCCTGCTATAACATTGATATTTAGTATATATATATATATATATATATATATATATATATATATATATATATATATATATATACTGTATATATACAGTATATATATATTATATTATATATATATTTTTTTTCAACCACAAATCACTTTTAATTCCATGTCATCGCAATCGAGACTGAGAGTCGCTCAAAGTTATAGTGATGTAAACCAATACGCTATCACTGTAACTTTGTTACGGGTTAGCTGGGTTCGAATCCTTGGCTCGTCCACGTTTCAATTTCCAACGGATGCCTCCTTCGAGCGATGGCATGGAATTAAAAGTGATTTGTGGTTGAAAAAGATATTAATTGATCACTGGGAACCATTCAGTGTGTATGTATATATATATATATATATATATATATATATATATATATATATATATATATGTATATATATATATATATATATATGTGTGTGTGTGTGTGTGTGTGTATGTATAATATATTTGTCGGTTTAATCT
Source organism: Oratosquilla oratoria (assembly GCF_046742065.1). Taxonomy (NCBI): domain Eukaryota; kingdom Metazoa; phylum Arthropoda; class Malacostraca; order Stomatopoda; family Squillidae; genus Oratosquilla; species Oratosquilla oratoria. The sequence continues at coordinate 55,387,429 of NC_134801.1, forward strand.
TTACGTATTCATTGATTTAGCTTTTTTTCACTTTTTCTACTTCTTCATTTGTTGATTTAATATCTATGTTTATTTATTCGCTCACTTGTCTGTTGACTAGTTCATCAATCGATTTATTGACTTGTCAATCAACTTATTTGCAGTATATATTGTATTCAATTCATTGTAGTCCGAATGTTCTATCATTGGTGCGGTCTTCTCTTGTGTTTAATTAGTTATAAACACTTCAAGAAACGCATACTATCTCGCCAACTCCATATCCATCTCCCTCAACTTTCCCACCTCCTTCTCCTCCCCCACTCCCCCACCACCACATCTCACTGCCTCTCCCACATCCCTACCACACCCTTCTCTAGTGCCCAGATTCCAGGAATGTGCATGCATACCTGGAAAGTGTGGCGGGTGGAGGTGGTGGTGGTGGTTGGGGCTGAGGAGAAAAGGGTAAACGTGTGTGTGTGTGTGTGTGTGTGTGTGTGTGTGTGTGTGTGTGTGTGTGTGTGTGTGTGTGTGTGTGTGTGTGTGTGTGTGCGTGTGTGTGCGTTGTGCGCGCGCGCGCGCGTGTGTGTGTACGTAAGTGTGTGTGTGTGTGTGTGTGTGTGTGTGTGTGTGTGTGTGTGTGTGTGTGTGTGTGTGTGTGTGTGTGTGTGTGTGTGTGTGTGTGTACGTAAGTGTGTATTTGTGTGTACGCAAGTGTGGGTGTAGGGGGGAGAATATGTACTTCACCAAAGTACATGTTAGAGCACTGAAATATTTAAAACTGTTTATATTGTTCTTAACCCTCAAGTCTATGTGGAACTATCACCTTTCCCCTATGTACTCCGGTATCCAGACCAAGGGTACTCGTAAAGAGTCGAATTCGTGTTACAATGAAATGTCCATGACGAAAGGTCACATATCACGTAATATGTGCTTCGGCATTCACAACACCATCTGCGACGTTAGGACCTTACACAGAGTCAACTGGAAAGAGATGAGGGTAGGTCTCCTTCACGACTGGAAAACAGTTATTTCGATAATGCACTCACCTCTTGAAACAGCTACTTGAAACAGGTGGACAAACATTAGAATTTACATTTTTATCATACATTTTATGTATATGAGAACGCACACGGAAATACGCGCGCACACACACACACACACACACACACACACACACACACACACACACACACACACACACACACACACACACACACACACACACACACACACACACACACAAACAGACACACACACACACACATACACACACACACACACACACACACACACACACACACACACACACACACACACACACACACACACACACACACACACACACACACACACACACACACACACACACACACACACACACACACACACACACACACACACACACACACACACACACACACACACACAAACTTGATGGTGCAGTGGTAGAGTTTCCGGCCGCCACTACGTCGAACCGGGTTGGACCACCGCCCAAGGCTGAAATAATTTCAGTATCGTTGCGCTGCGAGTTGTTACTCCAACTCTCGCGGGCGGGGAGGTGTGTGTGTGCGTGTAAGGTTATAGCATTATCCATGGATCGGTCATATATGAGGTCTAAGCCCTCTTCCGAGAAGGAAATAACTGTCGATCACGAGTCCAACACGTGATCCAAGACCAGGGTGAATTATGGTGAATCACACACACACACACATACACACACACACACACACACACACACACACACACACACACACACACACACACACACACACACACACACACACACACACACACACAAACACGCCCATTAACATACTGCATGCAACAGCCCAACTTCTCTTCCGAAAAAGAGACATTAGGATCGTTACCAGCTACTATGGGGCTACGGGTTTCCAGAGAGCAATCGTCAGGGCAACAGAAGATTGACAAAGAACCGCGTTAAAATGCTCAAAAGGAGAATAAAGAGGAACACTTGAAGGCAACACCAAGCGCCAGAGGAAATATACAGTGATTTTCAAAAGTCTTGAAGCCTTTCTATGAATGTCACGTTTCTAGTAGAGGGAGTTGATTTTTTTTTTCTTTTCTGTAGTCAAAAATTGCTTCTTAAATGTATATCACACAGGAAAAAAGGCACAGAATATTTGGTACCAATCATTGGATTCACATGATAAATAAAATGAATTATGGTGTTTTTTGCTACGACTGTACCAAGCCTTTTTTAATTTCAGAACACTCAAAAGCTCGATTTTTTTTTTTTTTTTAAATAATGTATTTTATCTTGTCTGGAGACAAAGGAAAGAAATTCAGGCCTTCACTGATGAAAAGTTCTTTTCGACAACTGAAATGAAATGGTTAAATATATCCCCCCTTTATTTTTTTATAATGTTTTATCTATTGATGTATTTCCTTGTATTATTATTATTATAGTTGTTTTTGTTATTACTATCATTATTATCATCTTCATTTTCATTGTTATTATTATTCTATACATATTGTTATTACTATTTAAATATTATTGTTATTATTGTTATGTTATTTTATTTCTTATCATGGGTTGTTGATCAATGTGAAGGACAGTAATTTTTATTTATTCATTTCTTAATGATCTCTTAAATAAAAAAAATATTCAACGGAATTATTTGGAATTATTCATAAAAAGAATATCTATAAAATTTGCGAATGTAGATAGGGGAACAGTAAACAGACGAATAGAACCATCTAGTTCGTAGGTTATGACTTTATTCACAGATAAGCGTCTCCTGGTGGACAATGAGATTATTCACTTCTAAGATATGCACTTGTTTGATTTAGTCTTGATATTAGTGTCTGTGTTTCATTTAAGATGTACTCAGTCATTAGATATATATATATAGTTATGGTATAGTTATTGTATTTGTTATATAGTTTGTATTACAATTCCTTCGGGTCGAATGTAAAGGAATGGACTGTAACTCTCTCACTTCAGCCAAAGTTCGATGAAGCTGAATGTTTGTTAATCTGTTCCATTATTCTCTTGGTCCAGGGCTATGCCGACTCTTGGCTGACGTTATCTAAACTTCAAGGAATTCGATTAAAGCGTCTGTTGTTCTCTGTTCTTAGTTAATCTTAAGCTTGTTCGAACGTTCCTGTTGCTTTGTTTTTGTGTTTTGTTGTCTGTCACTTTGGATGCGCAAACCGCACGCATATGCAGGTGCATATATAAACAGGCTCACGCACATGCCCACATACACGCACGGACACGCACACACACACACACACACACACACACACACACACACACACACACACACACACACACACACACACACACACACATACTCACATATTCACACACACACACACACACCCACACACACACACACGCACACATATGCACACACACACACACACACACACACACACATACTCACATATGCACACACACACACACACACACACACACACACACACACACACACACACACACACACACACACACACACACACACACGCACGCACACACATTACCCATAGATTGGGTCATATTTGATCTCTGAGGCTTTATCCGGGAGAGCAATAAATGTCGACCACGAGTCCAACACGTGATCCAAGACCGTGTCGGTGAATTAAAAGCACACAATTCACGAATACATTGTGTCTGATTCGGGTTGAACTGCCTTGAATATCCGGAATGCTCTCCGTTTGGGCGCCAAGAACATTCCTTCCATACCCAAGGACGATCGACGAGCTTTTTATTTTTGGCGAAGCTCAAGAAGCTTTGAACAGATGTTGTGGCGCTCTCTAAGCTGAGGAGATCAAACAGTGGTGAGACCAGTGGGAAGGGTTACACCTATTACGAGCTGGGCGGTAGGGCTTGGATCCACCTTGCGGAGGCATCTGTAGAAAGTAAAGAACCTACGCCAGGAGGCGCGTAGCTGTGTTCGAAGATGTAACTTTTGCCCCGTGCGCTTGGACTGTTAGGGTAGGTAATAATCATTGCTGGAAATTGGAGGTGAAAGGGATTCGAACCCAAAACCAAGCAAATGCGAGAACAGCGAGGGCATGTCGTTACAGAGATCCTTCGAGTTCATTGATATATGACGATGTTGAGGTTGAAGTGCAGCTAGTGTTTCGCAGTTTATGTTTCTACCGAGACGTACAAGGTTTAAAAAAGATGTAATGCAAATTTGAATATATAGCCAGTGTCTACCACGAAACGCTTCTTGTTCTGTGACTCCAGTCCAGTTGGCTATGAATTATCTATTGGCTCTCGTGTTTCTGGCATCAGGAACGCTAACGGTTCTCTCTTCAGTTTTGTAAAGTCCAGAAAATTAATAATTGCTGGTTCCTGGTTCCAGGGTCAATATCACACTGTCACACTTTGTACAACAATACACGAGAAAAGACAAATGAAATCGATTACATACTTGTTAATACTCTTTGAAGGTGCTTTGGGATCTTCTGTCGATCTGTAAAGGCTATTGATTCGAAGTCTGGTCTGTACTCCGGGACAGAGATTACTGTGAAGTGTAGATATGGCGTGTCCGACTTCTTTCCTATTAATTCAGGAGTGAGGCAAGGTACGAACCCGCCCTAACACTTTTCACCACCTGCATAGATTGGGTATTGGAAAGATTTGTCGATCAATGCCATTGCGTGCCTCATTGCCGGCACCAATGCCAATGACCTTGTCTTTGTCGACAATACAGTACTTTTTGCCGGGTGGTTGGATGTCCTGATTGCAGCCCTCCAGTCACTGCACAGGGTGGATAGACCACTTGAATTCCAGGTCTTCCAGACGTTTAGGCGTTTGGGAGCTAACTGGATGACACATTTCAGTCTACCTATGCATGTGATGTGGACACTGATACATCGAAAGGATTTGCACACCTTGGTAGTGTATTACATAATAGTAGTGGGTCATGTTAGGAAAGCCTTCGAAGGACTGGCCTTATCCATGGTGTTGAGGAGTTAATCTACTCGCACCTGATTATTTATACAGGAGGATTAAGGCCTGTATTTTCAAGCCGCTTGTGCTCCCTTTAATGGTGCATGGCTATGATACATGGACATTAAATGTTGACTTGAAGAGACGTCTCCATGTCTTTGGTACCATGTGCTTTAGCAGAATTATATGGTATAACTGTCATAAATATGCATCATTCCAGAAACTGTACTGTGAGACTCAGCGCCTAGGTCTGTTACCAATATAATTCGTGAACCTCAACTCCAGCTATGTGGGCATGTGGCACACTACCGTAATGTCGACCTCTCATAAGGTTGTATGCACAAAAGAGAGCCTTCGGTGGAAATGAAGGAGACACATATTAACTCATGGCTAAAGGGAGGTTTTGTAGTGGAAAGGGTGACTGCATGGGAGATTGCTGGGAGAGACCGTGGGGTTACTGATGGCGTATGAGTGACGTATTTGACGCAGCCCGAAGGGAATTTCTCCCCGTCTTCTCCTTTTCTGCATAAGGGGACGGAGAGGGGGGGGGAGGGTCACCGAATTCATGAAGCAGCCTTGCTGTGGATGTGCTGTGTCTTGCGACGGTACTTCTGACGGCAGTGGACAGGATGCAGGGATGACCCGTCATCCGGGAGGTGCCAAGATAGGAGGGAGGGAGGAGGGTGAAGGGGAGTGGAATATATGGGAAATAAAATGAGTGGGAGTGGTTTCTATGCCTTTTTCTTTTTGCCCCCCCCCCCGTGTAAGGGGGAAAAAGCCTTTGGTATATGTATGTATGTATGTATGTATGTATGTATGAGTGAAGCGATGCGTTCCGGGGCATATGCTCCCAATTGATGACGATTGATAAATGAGATGTGAGTGACTGCAGTGGTACCTTTCATTACTCCTCAAGAATTTTGAATTAATTTTTAAACTAATTAATCAAATTATTGAAGATGCAAGCATTCGCTCTTGATTGAGTTAGCGTGAAAGTAGTATCTGATAGTTGCCTGCAGTCGAAATTATCACGTTTTCTTCGTGAGCAAGGAGATGGGGCAGGTGGCTGTCACTGTTGATCACAGATAGGGGAACTTTTTGCCCAAGAGAAGGAGATAAAGCCGAACGAGCCATGCATTACTTCCATTTGCGGTACTTTGCATATCTTTGAACTCGTGTACTTACTTCTATATTACATTATATGTTTTCACAATATCTCTTGTCAATTTGCAGTCTCCTACATACATTTTACATTCTTGTATTCTTTTATATTCTAGATTATATATAAGCCTGGTTTTCTTACGTAATTTTGTATGTTGGTTTTTAATATAATATATTATGTTATTATACTCTTTCACAATATTTCTTGTCAGTTTGTGTCTTCATACGTACATTTCACATTCTTGATTTTATTATATTCTAGATTATTTATAAGCCTGGTTTTCTTATGTATTTATATTTTATTTTATTTTATGTATTATCTGTTAATCTGGTATTTGCTTGATGTAATATTTCTCTTCCTTATTTATGTTCATAATTTTTGTTTTTATTTATTTGGTTATCTGTTATTTTTTCTACTCCATTAACTATTCATTTATGATCTATTTATTGATCATTTATTTGCTTATCTGTTTATCTTTATTACTGATGTATTTATTTATTCGCTTATTATTTATCTATTACTCGTTATACTGTATAGTCATTTATTTGTTGCTTTATTTTTTCATTTATTTATTTAATCATTAATATATTCTTCTGTTTCTATATCTACATCTTTTCACTGATGTTTATTTACTTGTTTAATTATTTGTTTATTTCATTAATTCATTTATTCATCTAAGTTCATATATACGTGTATATATATTCATTTATGTTTATTTACTTATTTAATTGTTTTGTTAATTTATTAATTAATTTATCTATTTATCTATTAATTAATTGACTGATTGGTTGGTTGTCAACTCTTTCTGGTCATTGGCACCGTTCTCGCCTCCGGGATCCTGTTCTCGGTCACTTTAACTCATTTGGTCGCCCCACTGTCCCAATTCCTCTCCTTTGTGCTTCTTTGTGGTCCTTTGCTTTCGTTTGTGACCTTTGTTCGCATTTAATGCAAGTAAATACACTAGTTTTCTGTAAATCTTTAATTCTCTATTGATTGTTTTTTATTGTTCATATTTTCTGTATATTTTGTTTTGTGTTATTTTTTTTTTTTACAAGTGCTCCAATTTTATGTCGTGCATTTTCTATTAAATGTTTACTGGTATTTCTTCTCTTGCCTTTTTGCGTATTGTTTTCGTATCCCTCTAGTTTACTCTCCTCTCTGCATGGTATTTAATCCAAGTATTGCGTTGAGTCTGAATTTTATTTTATTTTGTGTTCGTTTCGCTGTACTCGTATATTGAATTGCACCGTGCGAATTCTATGAATGATTTGCCTTTTCCTTACACGTCGCGTCTCTTGTATTCGTTTTCCTCCTTGATTTTCTTTGTCTCCCTCTCGTCTCTATTCGTCTTGTTCTCCTCGCAATCTCTTTAGTTGATTTGCTTTCGACGTCCATCCTGTCTATTCCATTTCATTGTTGAGTTGATTGCCGCGTCCGACCATCCGCCCCACGGCATTTGGGTCAACTCTGTCTACGCTTCGATTGATTTGGTTGTTTCCCATCAAACCTGATTCACTCCCACTCCCACTCCCAGTCCTACTCCCTCCTTCTCTTCCTCCCTCTCTGCCTGCCTCCCTCTACTCGTTCCTTTCAAAGGAGACGCTTTTGCCATCTATTCAAATGTTCTTTGTGAAAAGTGTCTTCGACCACCCTGGAAGGCAAACGCTTTGAATACCTTTCCCAGGCCCTTCGGGTGGTGAGTCGACTCTTCGTATTGATGTGGTACCCACAAGTACGTGATTTTGGTATTTCGGGATTGGGGGTGTGGGGAGGTGGAGGGAGGATAGGAGAAGAGGTTTCCTGAAGGGTGGGGGTTGTAGGAGTTGTCGTGGGGATGCGGGGTACATTCAGTTTGACACTAAGTATTCGTGTGTTACCCAAAGGACATAGTTTTGGTGTGGGGATGGGGGATGGATGGGTAAAATGTTTGGGTTGGTTCGTAGTATTGATGTAGTATTCAGAGGACATGGCTATGGTATTTTGGAGGGATGGGAGATGGGGGAAGGAGGAAGGGGGTTAAAAGCATTTGGGTTAGCTCTTAGTATTGATGTATTACTCAAATGACACGGTTGTGGTATTTCGGGAGTGTGAGAATTGGATACGAGAACGGGGTGAATGGAGAGGGGGAGAGTAACACCATTTGATATTCAATCCTGGATCCTCGCCCGTGGCTCAGTTACAGTGGTTATCATAACTTGTAAATCATTTTTATGGCGTCCGGGAATCATGCCGAGGTTGTGAATCGCCCCTCCGAGGTTTCGGCCGTGGTTATGATTAAGAAGTAATTTTCTCCTCGCGTGAACGGGAACACTCGTGGCGATGGCCTTGTTCTGTCCTTGCGGTGCCAGCGGAGGAGTTCGATTAAAACATATTTGTCATTTTGTATTTGTGTGTGCACGCATGCAGGTAGAGCACAGACACAGTTACATACATACACATGAACGCAAGCAGCGCGCGCTTGCACGCATGCAGGCAGAGCACAGATACAGTTACATAGATACATATGTACACAAGCAGCGCGCGCGCGTGCACGCATACGCACACATACACGCACACGCACACGCACACGCATACGCACACACACACACACACACACACACACACACACACACACACACACACACACACACACACACACACACACACACACACACACACATATATATATATATATATATATATGTATGTATATGAGTCCTACACTTCCCTCCCATTTCCAGCAGTGGCTGCTGGAATCTGCCCCGACAGTCCAAGCGGTTGACGCAAAGGTGACTGCGTCGGCCACGGCTACTCAGCACCTCCTGGTGTAGGGCCCTCAACTTCCTCTTCTCTATATATGTTGTACGTGTAATATTTGTATGCCAGTATTTACTATATGTACATAGAGAGGGAGAGAAATAATGAAAGAGGGAGACAGGGGTGAGGGAAGAGGAAAGAGAAGGGGAGAGGAGCAGGAGAGTGTGAGGACATGGAGATAAGACAAAAGAGGAGGAGGAGAAGGGGAGGGAGGAGAGTGAAAGGGTCAAGAGGGATTGAATAAATGGAAGAGGAAGAGAGAGGGGAAGAGGAGAAAGAGAAGGGGTGAGGGTGAGGGAGAGAGGGAAGAGTAAGCGAGAGGGAGAGAGGAGGAAGAGGAAAGACAGGAGAGAAGGAGATTGAGACGGAGAGGAAAGGATCGAGGGTTGTGAGGGATTTAATTTAAGGAAGGAGGGAAGGGAGAGTGAGAAAGAGAGGGAGAGAGAAAGGGAGAAAGAGAGAGGGAGGAAAAGAGAGGGAGATAGAAAGGAGAAAGAGAGAGAGAGTGGGGGGAGAAAGGAATTGTGAGGGAGAGAAAGGAACACAGTAGGAGAGAGAGGGAGAAAGGGAGAAGTGGAGGGAGAGGGAGAGGAAGAGAGAGGCGGAGAAAGAAAGAGGGGGAAAGAGAGTGAGAGTGAGAGAAAGAGAGAGTGAGTGAGTGAAAGTGAGAGTAAAAGAGGGAGGGAGGGGAAGAGAAAGGAAGCGATTTTTGGATACATTTTAATTATTCATGAGCTTTCTGGCTGAAGTGCATTTTCCTCTGATCCTGGGCCCAGCGTCTAAGAGCTCAAGTATCTATTTCCCTTGTTTTAGCTGTTTTTAATTTGCATCTTAATTGCGAAAGATATCTTGGTCGCGTTCTTCCCAGTTTTGATCTTTTCCGTCCACGGTCAAGCTACTTCAGTCTTAATATTTTTGGGAATAAAAACGTTTTCATCTTTCTTCGTCCCTGTTTCTCTTATATTTTCGCACTATTCCCCTATACTATTTTGGCTCTAATGTTTTCGTTCTTTAAGGGTCATATTTCGTTCCTCATGTTCTCTGTTCACTTTGAAACTGTTCTGATCTTCATGTACATTTTCTTTAAAAGCTATTTATAGTAGGTATCCTCTCCCCCTCGTTCAAACCATTTTGGTCTTAATTCAGCTTTTCCTTAGGATTCAATCTTCGCTGTTTCAGCAAATAGACATACCCAGCTTTGATTCAAGCAAGTTTGATCTTTATTGATTTCATACCTAAGGCCCAGATTTCGCTGCAGTTGTTTTTAGATTCATTTCGATAAGCAATATGCTGCAGTGTCCGTCAACACCTAATTTTGTTCGTTTGTTTGTTTTATTTGTCTGTTAGGGTTATTTACGAACGTAAACCACTATAAACCTTGTCCAAGCTCATTTGGCCCTTGTGTTTATTGGCAATAAGGTTTATTTTTGCGCATCCTGTTACTTTAGTGTAATGGCATTTAGGAGATATGATGTCAGTTGTAAGTGTGAATATAAATGGAATAGTTGAGTGAACCTCTTCAATACAGTGGTGTACTACATATATTTGGTTCTAAGAGGCCTGTGTATCTATGAGATGGATATTGTAAGCGGGAAATGTATGTTCGATCAAACTAGGCTCAAATTTTGAATTGAATGAAAAGTCATATTTCGACAGGTTTATGTATTTTTTCTTCAGCATATGAATAGAATACACACACACACACACACACACACACACACACACACACACACACACACACACACACACACACACACACACACACACACACACACACACACATACACACACACACTATATATATATATATATACATATATATATATATAATATATTTATATATATATATGAATATATATATACATATATATATATATATATATATATATATATATATAATGTGTGTGTGTGTGTGTGTAGTTGATGAGCAAATCAAATAAAAATAAGCATCTGTAAAATCTTTGTTATAATATTTTTTTCTCACGTAAACAATCTCAGCTTCCACATAAAGTTATCTTAGTCATCACCAAACCTTTACCTAAATCTGGTATAATGGCACTTGATTATGTAATAATTTTCATTTGTGATACCTTAGACTTTTCCACTTACATGATCTAGTTTTACAAGAAGAGAATTATGTAATAATTTTCATTTGTGACATCCTAGACTTTTGCACTTACGTGATCTAGTTTTTCAAGAAGAGGACATTCTTATTTAGACACATGTAGGGAACGCAAGTATTCATCAACCTTGTGAGATTACAAATCAAAACCTTGTGTATCTTCCCTGTATTATATTAGCGGATTCAGAGTTTGAATAAAAGCAAGTTTTCAAAAAATAAGAAAAATAATAATGGATCGTTTCTTACAAATAATTGTTTCGGGCCACAGGCAGTGTGGTCATTTATTATAACCAGAATAAGAGTAAAGCTGTGTTAAAATATAAAATAATGACACTAATGGAGTTAGGCATAATTCCGATGTGATTAGATAATATTCAAGTGGTAGAATAAGCAGTAAAACAAATTGTGAATGATAGCAATGGTAATGAATAGTGGTAGTGATAACAGTAATCAGAATATCGATATTCATATCTAAGTATAATGGAGAGCAGCACTGTAATCAAGATAAATATGAATAGTAAATATAGAAAATATTCAGTGGTCAAATAATAACAATGGCAATGCACTATACATATAACCAAAAGTTATTTTTCCTCCTTTTTAATGGGGTGGCCAGTGATTTAGTTTGCCATGACGAATACCACTTCTCAAATGAATATATATTTGTAAAAATTGAGTATTTAATGTAGTATGCCCTCACTACGAACTTGTTTGTTACCTTACAGAATCGATCCGTCTCTACAACAACACTAACAGCACCAACAGCCACATCGTTATCAACAAAAACAATATGAAAGCAATAGAATTAATAACAACAGCATAAACAAGAATAGCACCAACAAAAACATCCACAGCAGCCTCAGCAACATTAACAACATCATGATCAATAACATCGGCATCAATAACATTATCAACATAAACAATATCAACAACAATATCAACAACAATTTGAACATCACAAAAAAATCAAAATCCCCAAATTAAACAACAACAACAACAACAACAACAACAACAACAACAACAACAACAACAACAACAACAACAACAACAACAACAACAACAACAACAACAACAACAACAACATTGTCAACAGCAACAACAACAACAATAACAACAACATTATCAACAACAACAACATCGTCAACAACAACAACATCGTCAACAACAGCAACAACATCGTCAACAACAACAACAACATCGTCAACAACAGATTACTAGAATCACAATAATGATCCTAATCAAGGGAAAGCCTCAAGGATTTGCTTAACCTTGAGATTGGCTGCAAAAAGTTATCAGTCTTTATGATAATGAGCATTGTTAAGATTTAGTAGTTATTGAGTATAATTCATTTTAGCTTCCCATTATCATTTTTTATTGACGTGACCTTTGTTGATGTCTATTTGTGTAGACTGCATTTGTTGATTATTCGCGGAGTGCGAGAAGCACATTGTTCAACAGTATTTAACTCTGTCTACTTGTCTATTCATTTACATGATTGCTGTTTATTAATCGAATTAATTTCATTCTATTATATATTAATTTATATATCATTAAATATTAATTTACTTATTTACTTCTGTATCAATATTTGTTTTATTTATTTTTCATATGCTTTTAACTTTCTATCAATTTATCTATTTCTTTGTTTACTTATTTACGTATTCACAACTAGTTATTTACGTATATATTGACTTATCTATCCATTTCCTTGTTTATATATTTATTGATTTATTTATCTATATAAATTTATTTATTTATTCATTCATAGTTTTAGTTTTATTACAATACTTTCTAATGTCTTCACCATGTCAGAAATGTTTAAAAACCCCTAAAATTCAAGTGAGACCGAGAATCTATTGCACGACTTTGCTATGCA
>NC_134801.1:55402790-55407790 GCF_046742065.1 Oratosquilla oratoria
TTAATTATTTTAAACATAACTACCTGGCCCAGTGTCCGTTTTCTATACATTTTTCTTTTCTCGTTATTTATTCTAATTTATTTATCTAATTATTCATTTATTGTACTTGTATGTACATTCTCTTCAACTCTGTGAGTACACACTTGTGTTTTTTCACCCCCGTGCCTCTTCGAGTCATGTCACCTTCACTTGAACACGTACAATCTCTTTCGTTTTCCAGCCAATTTCTCCTTAGCAGCCCTCCCTCCCCCCACACACACACTTTTCCTCGGTTTCATCTCTGGGTTGAACTGATTTTAGCTATTCAATCTTCTTCTTTCTATTCAATCTCATCCTCCTCATTGCCATTCTCCTCCTCCTGCTCTTCCTCCTCCTCCACCTTCCTCCTCATCCTCCTCTTCCTCCTCATCCTCATCATCATCGTCATCGTCTTCCTTCTTCTCATCGTACTCCTCGTCCTCATCGTCCTGCTCCTTCTCCTCTTCCTCTTCCACCTCCTCCTCCTCCTCCTGCTCCTCCTGGCCCTCCTCCTGCTGCTCCTCCTGCTGCTCCTCCTGCTCCTCCTTCTCCTCTTCCTCCTTCTCATCATACTTCTCGCTCTCATCGTCCTACTCCTCCTCCACCTCCTCCTGTTTCTGCTCCTCCTCCTCCTCCTCCTCCTCCTCCTCCTCCTCCTTCCCATCCTCCTCCTTCCCGTCCTCCTCCTTCTCCTTCTCCTCCTTCTCCTTCTCCTTCTCCTCCTTCTCCTCCTTGTCATCGTCCTCCTTGTCTTCGTCCTCCTTGTTCTCCTCGTCCTAATCGTCTTGCTCCTTCTCCTTGTCCTCCTCTTCTTGCTCCTCTCCTGCTCCTTCTGCTCCTCCTCCTCCTCCTATTCCTCATCTTCCTCCTCCTCCTCCTAATCCTGATCCTCCTTCTCCTCCTTGTCTTCCTTCTCCTCTCGCTCGCTCTCTTCCTCCTCGTCCTCGTCCTTCTCATCTTCCTATCCTCCTCCTCCTTGTTCTTATGACATATATCAACACCATCTGATCTTAGTTATGTCAGCGATTCTCGTTCAAACATTTCCTTCTAATTCTCTCATAAATTATATTTCACCAATTAATGTTCGGGGATTCTCCTTAAGGTAAATAAAGAATAATTAAACAAACAAATATATTAATAAATAAATTAGTTAATAAATTCAACAAGAACAAAAGCTTGAGAAACATCATCGAAGTTAGAGAACTCGTTGATATTTTCTACCAAGAATTTTTTTTTTCTTGTGGGTAATAGTAACTGCCCTTTGCCCTGAATTTCTTCCAAAACATACAGAACCTGCCTTGTCTACAGCTAGGCGCCTCCCTGCGTAAAGTCTTCACCTCAAACCACTACAAATTCCTCACTTCGTATCTGTATATCTGTATTTGAAGAGCAATATATTCGTGCATATCTATTTTTAAACTCTGTGATATTTTACTCCAATTTCTTGTATAGGACGAGTTATATAACCCTTACACTCGGGCGAAGAGAATTGCCTAGGGGAAACTAGAACTATGCTAGAATTTGTGAAATATAAGCGAAATGTTTAATAGAGAGATATATTTAACCATTTTCCGCATCGAGGGTGTCTGTGCGTTTCTCGGACAATTGAAATCATCTGGTGGAAACGAGAGGATTAACTGAAAGAGTTTGAACCTTCTGTCTGCTGAGCTGATTTTCTGAGGTTGATTAAAATCACCTGACGACAGGTGTAAGTGGTTCACAGTCTTCGGTTCATGGGCCTCTTCCGGACCACGGGATCTCACTTGTGAGAACAGAGTCCGAAGTGGTAGTTGGTAGGAGGAGAAAGAGAGAAAAAGAGACGAGAGACAAGAGACGAGAGACAAGAGAGACGAGAGACAAGAGAGACGAGAGACAAGAGAGACGAGAGAGAGAGAGACGAAAGAGAGAGAGACGAAAGTGAGAGAAAAGAGAGTGAGAAAGAGAGACGAGAGAGAGATGTGCGAGAGAGAGAGACGAGAGAGAGAGACGAGAGAGAGAGAGACGAGAGAGAGAGACGAGAGAGAGAGAGAGAGAGAGAGAGAGAGAGAGAGAGAGAGAGAGAGAGAGAAACGAAAGTGATAGGGACGAGAGTGAGAGAGACGAGAGTGAGAGACGAGAGTGAGAGACGAGAGTGAGAGACGAGAGTAAGAGAGACGAGAGTGAGAGACGAGAGTGAGAGAGACGAGAGTGAGAGAGACGAGAATAAGAGAGACGAGAGTAAGAAAGACGAGAGTGAGAGAGACGAGAGAGAGTGAGAGAAAGAGTGAGAGTGAGAGAAAGAGTGAGAGAGAGAGAGAGAAAGAGTGAGAGTGAGAGAAAGAGTGAGAGAGAGAGAGAGAAAGAGTGAGAGAAAGTGAGAGAGAGAAAAAGAGAGACAGACAGACAGACAGACAGAGACAGACAGACAGACAGACAGAGAGAGGGAGAGAGAGAGAGAGGGGCTTATTGCAACTCGCAGGACTTTACCCTACCATTTTTTATTTCCACTGCGTGAGTGTGGGGAGGTGAGTGGCTGCCGAAGGATTATGTTCAGTGGTAAGGTAATTAGTTTCCTGGAGACTAAAGAGCACCACATAAGTTTGGGATACATGTGAACATGTGTTGAATACCTTTGGTTTGAAAAATTCTTTTACTAAATTCCTTTGTCTATTTTTTTTTTTTTTCTTATGGGTCTCATTATATACTGTCACATCTATGTCAAGAATACTGACGGCTGCCACACAAATCATGTCTAATATTTGTTTAACTTTAGTTTATTTTTCATTGATAATTTCTCCTGCTTCTCCGTAATTTCCTTTTGTTAATGTATTTTTCAATATTTTGATTTTATATTAATTTTTATTTTTATTTATTTATTTTTTTAATTTGTCTGTTATTATCTTTTTATATTTCTTATCATATTTTAATATTAGCCTATTTTTCGTTGATAATTTCTCGTGATGCATGATGTCCTTTTATTAATATATTTTCATTTTATATTAATTTCTATTTTCAAGTTTTTTTTTTAATATTTTTTATCTATTTCAATTTTATCTGTTTTTTTTTCTTATTCTATTCTAACTTTTTTTTTATCTTTGGCTTTCATACTATTCCCTTGAATACTGAGCCTAATTTCCCTCTTTTATCTTCAATCCCCCCACTCCCCCGAAAGCAATACATCACCCGAGAAAAGTAAAGCCAAATTATTTCTCTCATCTTCCCCCTCCCTCTTTGTTCAGGGTATTATTCATTTCGTGGGGTGGTAGCTGAGCAGGGTCAAGGCTCTTTTGATAATCATTTTCCACTCCGGTACGTATACATTTTGTCCAAGTTAACTGCAGGTTTTTTTTTTATAAAAAATAAAGTTAGGTTTAGTGATGAAAAGTTAGAAAGTTCACATATTATTTTAGGTTTACTTTTAAGCTCTTTAGTAGTGTCATATTTTATATGTTTAGTTCTGGTTAATGGTAGTTAATTTTATGCAGATAACAGGTGGAACAATCTCCTCTCTTTCTCTCTCTCTCTAAGACTCATCTAAAAGCAAGAATTCGCTTGACATCATTAGAAAGTGTTATGAAGGAATACAGCTATGATTAATTTCACTTTTAATTTACCTTCATATATTCCTCAACCTCACCAAGGAATGAATTAAGACGTCAAGAATGATGAAGATGGGAATATAAAGGAGGAGGACAAGGAAAAGCAACAAAAAGAAAATTAACACATGCAAGGGAAGGGGAGAGGAAACGATCACGAAGGAGAAGCGAAAAGAAAGAAAAAGTTATACAACAAGAATGAAAGCTTTGAGATTATTCTCACAAAAATGTGGTTGATAAAGACTAAGCGTGTCCTGGTATGGAGACCTCTTCTCCTCCCAATTCACTGTGTTACAGTTGAATTCTTTACTTTAAAAATTCGTATATACACACTTAAAGTATCTTGCTCTGGTTAATACCAGACGGTTTTATTAAGATTAGATAACCCAATTACCCTTTACAAGATTAAATATGACACAAAGATTGAATTATTTCTAAAAGGAAAAAATCCATCTTCAATTTTTTGTGCGTTCTTGGAACCCCTCACGTGAGGGCAGGGATCCCTCTGGGACAAGGGGCCACTCTAATGACCCCAATGGATTTCCTAGAACTTTGTGTAGCCTATACAGAGCCCCCTGAAGACCCCACCGACCTTCACGGTGAAGAAGAGGGACCTTCCTATAAGGACTCAGGGTTCTGATCACTGTCTCTTTCGGAGAACCTTGTGTATCCTACAGGAAGGACATAGGAAGGTCACATTGGATTTTCTAAGAATGGACCTTCCCAAACACGTCCCTGTGAATGCCAGTGACGTCGTTATATTGCCTGATGTGCAATATATGGGAGTTTATGGGTTCAATTTGAACAATAGTCTGTGCACAGCTCATAAATCTGTGTCACTGTACATACTGAACACTGTTTTAACTGATGTATGACAAGTTGGTCTGAACGGTGATATGTAAGGACGAAGAAACTTTGGTAATCTCATTTAGGTTCAGGGTAACAGATCGGTCGAAACTGTCAGATAAAAATGTGGGCAGTGAGCCATAGTACTTCATGAACTATACAGAAGCTATTGCGAAGTCCATATCATACCCTAGTTAATTAGCAGTGTAATTGTTTTGATTGTATAAATGTTTTTCCCCTTTTGACTATACTCTACTATTATAGAAGCTCTGATCTGACCTTCGACGGATACCAGTGATGGCTGTCCGAACACGTAGGGCAAAGGTGACAATTATGGTTTTGACTGAGCCTCGTTGGCATTAAAATCTATCCAAACACCAAAGTTTTGCGGAAGAAAAAATTTATGGTTTTCATTAAAATTATATCCAATGGTCATCATGAAACGGCTCTTGACAAAGTGGTGGCCGTTTTTATATGCTGATTGGTGTATTTTGTTAATACCGTATAATTGTATTTATCTAATTGGTTGTTGAGTTATCTAGGTGATTAATTCATTTATTA
>NC_134801.1:55412790-55417790 GCF_046742065.1 Oratosquilla oratoria
ATTAGTACAACACATCGCGTTAATATATCAATATGTATGTACATATGCTCGTGTATATATATATATATATATATATATATATATATATATATATATATATATTTATGTATATATATATATATATATATATATATATATATATATATATATATATATATACATATATATATTCAACGCGATTCTTCTAAACTAATTTGGCAACCCTATAACCCTGTGTTTTTATCATCAACTTAACGTTGTCCTCACTCGGTGGTCGCCTTATGTCAACAAAAGCCTCGTTGACTCTTGATGGCGCAAGAATTAACACATAAAAGGGCCACCCAATAGGCTACTTGTCCCTTCATTATTCAGTATGACTCAAGAAATAGACACTAAAATGTAAGAAAAAAAATGTGGGGATGTAAAAGTGCTCCAAGTTATTGAAAACTGTCATCGCATGACGTCACTTACTAGATATATATACAAAATGAGAATCTACATTAGAAATGATCTTGTTTGTGTATAATGTTTGCAATATTTTTATTATGGATTCCTATCTCCTTTTTGATTTTTAAAAGTTAGCCTAAGAGTTTAGATAACTTTATCACTAAAATACAGTTAGTAGGATCGGTGTTGTATAGAGCATACTAGAATATTGAAGTATCTTTACAAAACAGTCAAGCCACATCTTTTAGCCCATGGTTTGGGCGGTGGCTGGTCTGAGAGAACCTAAGCATTTGTTGGGACGATGAGAACGAAAACTTAACAATACATATCCAGGACTAATATGACCACTGCTTAGCCCTTTCTCTACAGCGACACAAAGATGTTATCCTTTAGAGGTTTTATTCTGGTTAATTTTTTTTTTTTTTTTTTTAACTGACGGATTCGTCTTGTCTTAGTTATCCTCTTTGAATGGAACGAAATGTTATTTGCCAGGATGGAATCTAAAGATTAAATATATATATGTATATATATATATATATATATATATATATATATATATATACATATATTCTTATGTTTAGCACCAGAAGAATTTAATCGGCAAAGCAGAATATCTTGATTGAATGGTGGGAGGGAATTCATAAATTACACCTACTGTATTTCTCAAATAATTTTTATTATATGATGTGTTTGTGTATATATATATATACATATATATTATGTATATATATATATATATATATATATATACATATATATATATAACATATATATATAACATATATATACATATATACATATATATATATATATATATATATATATATATATATATATATATTATATTACATGGTATACCCGAAACTATGCCAAAACATGACAAAAAAAATTATTCACATTTCATTTCATTCTCTTAACTCGTTTGTTTATTTATTATTTCCTTGCTTGTTTGATGGATTGATAGATTGATCTTGTATTTACATATTCATTTTTTACTTTATTTGTGCATATTTTTTTTATTTATTGACCCACTTTTTAATTGATTAACTCGTTTATTGATTTATTTCTTTATTTATTTGAAGTAACAACATGACGGAGGCGATACCGTCAAACATTGATTTAGATTTGATCCCAAAGTTAGTGAATTTGTTCATAAAATTGTTGGCTTGGATATATTTTTCACATTTTATGTTTTCCACCGTCCAAAATGGGTGAACTGATACAGTATTTTCAGTTCAGTGAATATCTGACATATTCTAGACATGCTATATATACTGTATATGTATCTATATAATCATATAAACCTATTTCTATATGTATGGGTTATGTGCGGACATGTATTTCTTTGCATATATACATGTGAATATATGCATGAATATAATATTCATACATATGTGTAGGTATACATATATATATATATATATATATATATATATATATATATATATATAATATATATATATATATATGTATATATATATATATTATACATATACCGATGGCTTTTTCCCCCTTAGCAAGACACAGCACATCCACAGCAAAGCCGCTTCATTTAATCGGCGAATACCCCTTTCCGTCCCCTTATTAAAAAAAAAGAGAAGACGGGGAGAAATTAATTTTGGCTGCGTCAAAATATCAATTACACATACTCCGCCCACTTCGTCTACCTTCCACTCCCATACGTCACAACATAATTCATACACAACCATTCTCCACTAACTCTTATCTTCTGTCTTCTCCCTTCCTCCCTCCACAGACATTCTCCGCTTTCCCAACGCCCCTTTTACCCCATCCATCCGTCTCATCCTTGATCACCCCTTCATGTTGACTCCTTCCACACATTTTTATAATCATTCTTCACTCATTGTTTTCATGTGTCCAAACCACCCCAATAATCGTTCATCAACCCTATCTCCCAACTCCTTTTTAACCTCCGTTCTCCTCCCCACCTCCTCGTTTCTCACTCTATCTAACCTAGAAACCCCTACCATACTTCTCAGCCATTTCAAACTCCTCTCTTCCTCCCATATGTTCCATTTTTCTCCACCATATTTTGCT
Organism: Oratosquilla oratoria; assembly: GCF_046742065.1. NCBI lineage: Eukaryota > Metazoa > Arthropoda > Malacostraca > Stomatopoda > Squillidae > Oratosquilla > Oratosquilla oratoria. The sequence continues at coordinate 55,415,275 of NC_134801.1, forward strand.
GTCGGCACAATTACTCCTTCATACAATCCCCTCTTAGCATTCATTCCCAAATGTCTATTTCTCATTACACTTTTTAATCCCCAATCCATTTATTTGCTTCTCTCAATCTATATTTTATCTCAACTTCCACTACTGTCACGCCACATTCGCATCTAAGTATCTAAAACTATCTACTTTCTCCAATCTCTCTCTCTTTATACTCGCTTCCAATTTGTTGCCACATTCTACCCTTGTACATCTCATCACCTTACTTTTACCCACATTTATCTTCAAGTTCCTTCTTTCGCGCACCTTCCCAAGCTCTGTCACTAACTTCCTTGATCCCTCCTCTGATTCTGCCACAGATACTGTCGTCAGCAAACAACAACTAACTTATCTCCCATTTTTCTCCATTTTCTTTAATCATATATCCCCGGCCCGTTATCCTTCCGTTTACCTCTCGCACAGCCCCATACATGTATAAATTGAACAGCCAAGGCAACATAACACATCCCTGGCGAAGTCCTACCTTTACCTCAAACCACTCTCTTCATTCCTAATTCTAACACAGGCTCTACTACTCTCGTAGAAAATCTTAACTGCTCTTAACAGCTTTCTTCCTATCCCATATATTAGCAATACCTCCCACAGTGCTTTCCTGTCTACCCTGCCATAAGCCTTTTACAAATCCATAAAGCCCCTCCCCCCAAAAAAGTCCTTATCTTTTCCTAAAGCTTTTTCGCATATCTGCCTTACCCCAAAAAATCTTATTCACGCAACCCATATCCATCCTGAACACGCACTGTTGCTCACCAATTACTCCCCCAGTTTCTCTCCTAATCCTCCCAATAAAAACCCTCATATAAGCTTTCCCAACTACACTCAACAAACTGATCCCTCTAAAACTATTACGCTCACACCTGTCCCCTTTTCCCTTGTAAAGTGGAACTATATAGGCACTCCAGTCCTCCATCACTGTACCTCCCTTTTTTAAACACATGGCATGACACCCATCCAACCAAGGCGTCTTAACTGCTCCCATCATTTTAATATATGCTTTTACTTCATCTTTCCTTATTTCTCCTACATGTTCCTCATTCATTACTGTAATTTTCTTAGCGTTTCCCACTGCAACTATCTTTCCCTCCCTATCTTCCTTCACATTTACCAATTCAATATAATACTCTGTCTATCTTTTTACTGCCGTCTCTTCATTATCATCTCTTCATCTGCACCTTTTACTTTTCCTTCTCTACTTGATTCGCCTCCTCTTTCTCTCTTAATTTCCTTCCAAAACTTTTTTTTTTTACTTTCAAATTTTTTAATGCTTTTACCCCATTTCATATCTGCTCTTCTCTTTGTCTCCTTTGTCTTATGTTTTACCTCTCTTCTCTATTCTTTATACCTCTCATATGATTCTCTCGTCCTATTTTGTAACCAATCTGTGAATGCTCGCTTTTTCTCTTCTACAACCTACTTTGCTTCATCATCCCACCACTCACTACTCCTCCTTCTATTTCCTCCCATCCTCCTTATTCCACATCACATCCTTGCACACTTTGTGACTCCCTCCTTGAACCATTCCCATTCTTGCTCCACTCTTAGTTCTACTCTATCCTTCACTTCCACCCACTCCTCTCTCAGCTTCTTGTACTTTACTTTTTCTTTCTCATTTAAGTAGTTTACTCTAATCACCTCCCTACCTTCTGTCCTTTTTCTTTTTCTCCATCAATCCTCCACTCTCGGTTTACCTTCCACCAAAAAATTATCTGATATTCCCCTACTCTCTCCCTTTAAAACATGTACATCCAAAACTGTTCCTACTCTTCTCGTGGATACCATTACATAGTCTATTAATGCCCTGTCTACCACCCTCCCATCCACCACCCTCTCCCATGTGTACTTATGATAGACTTTCTATGAAAAATTATTTGCTATTATCAGCTTTTTAGACACATCACCATCAACTCTCCACTACGATTTTTTTCTGGCACTCCACACTTCTCAACCATTCTGTCTATTGGTTCATTTCTTACCCTAGCATTAAGACCTCCCAGTACCATAAGATAAACATTTCACCCTAAACCCTCTATGCATTCGTTTAAATTAATTCAAAAGGCCTCTCTATCCTTTACACTCTTCTCACTACCAGGCCCATATGCACTTACAAAAAAAAGAAAAAAAGAAAAAAAAATCCTCCCTTCCCAGTTTCACCTTCATTCACATTAACCTTGGGGCCTCCTACTCCACCACACGTTTACCTATCTCTTCACTTACTTGTGTAGCTATCCCTTCTCTCCCTTGTCCTCTCTTCACTCCTGACACCCTCCCAACTACACTCCCAATTTCAAACTCACCAATCCCTTTCAACTTAGGTTCACTTAGTCCCAACAAATTCATATTTTTATCAGAAACATAATGCCTACCTTTTCCCTTTTACTCTCGCCTGTACCACATCCACGCTCATTAATGGATCCAAACTTTAAGGTTCTGGTTAGAAAGCTCCTCCCTGACCTTATGTCTTTGCTTCTTTTAGG
>NC_134801.1:55420290-55427790 GCF_046742065.1 Oratosquilla oratoria
CACGCACTAAAAGCATTTAGAAAAATCCTTTTTCTTAAATGCTCACTTGAAGAAAAAATGATAATAATAATAATAATAATAACGAAAAAAATAAAAATTAAACGCGACTGGATCGACATCAGCGAAACAAGCGTGGCAATTGAAGTAATTCTTATTTTTCTTTTCTTTTTTTTCGTTTTTTTTTTCCTTTGCTCTAAAATTACTGCGCGTAAATCTGGGCTACTGTGTTTAATTTCTGCAATTAGTGTTACTTACTTCTTTAGCAACATTAGTTGGAGATATAATTTGGCTGTAATATCTGGAATTAAATTGATAATAAATCTTCATTAGTCGCAAGTAGAAATCAGAATAAATGATTCGTTACAATTTTCTCAGCTTCTTTTCATTAAATGTGCGTATATACACATGTGTATGCATACATATACGTACATGCATATTCATACATATACAAAAATACATGTACGCACATTTGCCAATACATCCATGCATATATATATATCTATGCATTCATGAATAATATATATATATATATATATATATATATATGTATATTATATATATATATATACATATATATATACATATATATGTATATTATATATATACATATATATATATATATATATATATATATATATATATATATATATACATATATATACATATGGAAAGTAAACTTGGAGAAAAAAAACTATCGAAGCAGAGCGCTTTCGTGTATTACATCTTCAGTGCAAACAGTACATAGCTAAACAGAAATACATAGTTTATATATACATGAAGAAGGAACAACGATAGTTTACATAAGAGGAGAGGACATTTACCCCCTGGAAAGTGGTAGGTCAGGTCCAGGAGGTAAATGTCCTCTCCTCTTATGTCAAACGCATTTTCCAAATAGCAGCATTAAAAGTGAGCACCAACCCAAAATTCCCTTTTTTTTTTGTATTTATTCTTCCCTTCTTCCATTTCTTTTTTAGTCTCTCTTCCTTTCTCTCTTACTTTTTATTTGTAAGCATAATCTCCTCAGCCCTGGAGTACATTTTTATTCAGATATATTGCAAACCAGTGTCGCGTCATTCCCTTTTCATTTCTGTTGATCTGCCTGCCTGTCTGTCTGTCTGTCTGCCTGTCTGACTATGGATCTCTTTTTAATTGTCTCACACTCCAACTTCCTTGACTCCCCTCCCACCCATTTCTCGCCCTGTCCTTTTATCATGCACTCTCTGTCCCTCTCTTCCCTCTCTTTTCCCCCCGCGTCTCTCTCTCTCTCTCTCTCTCTCTCTCTCTCTCTCTCTCTCTCTCTCTCTCTCTCTCTCTCTCTCTCTCTCTCTCTCTCTCTCTCTCTCTCTCTCTCTCTCTCTCTCTCTCTCTCTCTCTCTCTCTCTCGCTCTCTCGCTCTCTCACCATCTGTCTTTCTATGGATATGTATATGTATATATATATATATATATATATATATATGTATATTGTGTGTGTGTAGATTTAGAAAGCAAGTATTTTTGAATACATTTTCTATTAAACAATACAACATACTAGGCATTGGTTATCTTCTTTAAACTTTCTATCCTACTCGCTATTTTCTTTTCTAAAGAAGGAAGGGAGAACACAATATTACCAAATGAATCTATAATAAGTTTGGATATAAAAACAAATAAGACGTTTTGCCTTTACATTAAACATCATCTGATAATTCTATTTCAAAGGCAGAAGATGCCTAAAGTATAAGTGAAATGTCGTAGGTAAAGTATTTGTTTTTATATCCAAACTTGTTATGGATTCATTTGATAATATTGCTTTCTCCCTTCCTCCTACAGAGAAGAACCAGCGAGAAGGATAGAAAGGTTAAAGAAGATAAATAATGCCGAGTATAGTGTATAATTTAATAATAATAATGATATATATATATTTATATATATATATGTATATATATATATATATATATGCATATATATATATACATATATATGTATGTATTTATATGCATATATATATATACATATATATGTATGTATTTATATATATATGTATATATATATATATATATATATATATATATATAATGTATTTATGTGTCTGTGCATGTGTTTGTGTAGTTTATGATTTTATTATTTTTGTTTTTACAATTTTTCTATTTCCTTTTCGTATTCTGTCCGAGACATTTTCTTTTCTACCGCAAATCCTTTTATACTTCCCTTCCACGTTCCTTATTTCCCACTTTCCCCCCTTTTTTTTCCTTTTCCCCTTCACCAACCTTTCCGGCGCTCTCCCCTCCCACTTTCCCCTCGGGTCTACCTTCATTTCCTCATTCCTTTCCCTTTTTATTTTGCCCTCTATCTTTTCCCTTCGACTTCGTCCCCTTTTTTTTCCCACTTTGCTCGCCTCTCCTACACACCGTTTATTTGATGCCTCCCTCTTCCCATTTGACGTACGCACGCTTCTATTATCATGCTTTTGTTTCCATTCTTTACTTTTTATATTTCTCTTTGTATGCATGTACGTTTGGAAGGGGATGTCTATGTATATATTCGTATGCGTAGGTGTACATATTTATGTATGTATATATTTGCGTGTTTATGTATATATATACATACGTGTGTGTGTTTATGTCTGCGTCTATATGCATGTGCATGTTATGTGTACTGTTTGTGTATGTGCATGCCCATGCGTATGTTTATGTGTATGGTGTATGACTGTATCTGACCCCGGCTTCCCCTACCCTTTCGCTTATTTGGTTATTGTCTGAGGAGGGTTTCATTTATTTGGTTGGATTCCTCACCCACCTGACCTTACACGATGAAAAACAATATACATACACAAACATACACATACACACACGGACACACACACACACACACACACACACACACACACACACACACACACACACACACACACACACACACACACACACACACACACACACACACATACACACACACGCACACACACACGTATATATACATATATATATATATCATATATATATGTATGTGTGTGAGTGTATAAAATTGCAGATATTGCAATGAAACACATAATCACACACGCATAAACACACACACACACACACACACACACACACACACACACACACACACACACACACACACGCACACACACACACACACACATATATATATATATATATATGTACATAATATATATATATACTGTATATATACATATATATATACATGTATATACTGTATATATATATATATATATATATATATATATATAATATGTATATATATACATATATATGTACATGTATGTGTGTGCGTGCCTAAAATTGCAGATATAGCAATGAAACAATCACACACACACACACACACACACACACACACACACACACACACACACACGCACATATGCATGCATGCACTCACATCATCCGATTACCCGTCTTCGAATATACGAGCAGGTTTTCATTTACGACCGTTCCTATGCGTATCCAATGCAAGATATGTTGCGAAGGAAGATGTATTTTCAGAATACGAGGACAAGTGTTCTGATGGTCTCGGCTCCACGATGACAAGCAATTTTCGACACAGACGCAGAAGACAGATGGCTTTGGAAAATAGGGACCTTAAATTCCTCTTCCTCCTCCTCAATAATTTTCTTCTTAAATTGTAAGTAACCTAACCTGACCTAGTTTGACCTGAGTTAGCGTGAGCTGACTTGGGCTTATGTAACCTGGTCTGAGCTGAGCTGTCCTGTCCTGATATGACCTGAAGCGGCCTGGCATGATGTGACCTCACCCGAGCTGACCTAGTAATACCTTATATGGCATAATGACTTGACATAAGATGACCTGGCTTGGTATGACCTCATCTGGTTTGGTTTGAACTTTTTGGCATTAGATGACATTAATTTACTTGACCTAACCTGATTTGTTCTAACATGACCTGACCTTCCCTAGATTAAGCTAACCTAGCTTAACCTAATCTTAACCTGACCTAACCTAGCCTGACGCAATCTATTCAAACTTAGTAACTAACCTGAACGATTCTAACTGACCTAACCTGACCTGATCTGGCCTGACCTGACGTGATCTGACCTAACTCTAACCTAACCTCTCCCAACTTTGGAGTGCGTGGTTCCTTCCTCCTCTTCAGACACCCCTTCCACCCAACCTCTGCAGCCTCTATTCTGCCTTCCTTCCCCCAGAAACTCTTTGATACTCATTTCTTTTAATTATATACTTTCTTCTTCTTTATAAGTGTACCAATTAAATATTTTCGCTTTTTATCTTAGCTGTTACCATATTCACATTCACATTTTTTTTCATAGTTTTTCGGTTCTCCTCCCCCCCCTCACACACTCATCAAAACAATTCATTATTACCAAATATCAAGAAGTATACCTCATTTGTTTTCCTAATATACACCCCACTCATTTCTTACATTGAAAAATTGCTGGAGAGAGAGGGCTGCGTGCAGCAAGAAAGTTTTTTTTTTCTTATTTCGTGATTCTTTTTCCATTTCGTGAAGGATTGGTTGTTGTGCTCATTACAGAAGATTTGGTATTTGGCGCAGAATGCATAAACAAAGGCTGCAAGATACAAGACCAAGTAGGTCGAGAAAATTGACTCGCGTGACTCATTAAAGAAAATTAATTTAACCAATGAAAAACATGTTCACCTGGAGCTTCACTGATTGGATACCCGTGGCCCCACACTGAATGGCAACGGTCCTTCCACACTCTTATAGATCTCTTTATGAAGAAATGTCAAAGAGATGTCTATGTGAGATGTTCTTATGTCATTGGGTTATTGTAGTAATTCAATGTAAGATGATATATTAAAGAAGTAGTGGTCATTCAGTCGAAGCTGATATAGAAAGATCTTGGACTCCTTCCAGAGACCGAATATCAGCCTATCGGGGCTGCAACTCTACGTAGAGAATTTGATGATGGACTTTAGGACCATTATGTACAGGTGTTCGTTGTTGGTCTTCAATTAATTATCATAATTACAATTATTTAATTACGCGTACACACACACACACACACACACACACACACACACACACACACACACACACACACACACACACACACACGCACACACACAATATCACCATTTGAATGACATCAGTATATGAATAATGTTTATTTCTTTTAGGTGTTCCGGCCCTATTCGTCATATGAGATTAACACAGTAGCATTATTGATTGTGATTTATGTGTGATTTATTATACATTGTTCTATTAATAAAATGTCAAGGTAGTAAGCCGTTCAATCCTGATCTGACTCGTATGGTTTGTTGTGATTGACGTTAGGCCATATATTGAGTTGAGGGCCACACAGACCTACAATGAGACGGATCTAGATCGACCTGCAGCCTATTAGACGGGGATCCAACCCTAAGCTGGATGTAAACACACACACACACACACACACACACACACACACACACACACACACACACACACACACACACACACACACACACACACACACACACACACTCATGTGTGCGTGTGTGTGTGCACACGCGCCTGTTTGTGTTTGTGTGGATGCGTGCGTTATCAAATTATGATAATGATAACAATTATGACGATCGTGATGATGATGATGATGATGATGATGATGATGATGATGATGATGATGATGATGATGATGATGATGATGATGATGATGATGATGATGATGATGATGATGATGATGATGATGATGATAACGATGATGATAACGATGATGATAACGATGATGATAACGATGATGATAACGATGATGATAACGATGATGATAACGATGATGATGATGATGACGATGATGATGATGACGATGATATTGATGACGATGATATTGATGACGATAATGACGATGACGATGATGATGATGATGATGACGATGATGATGATGATGATGATGATGATGATGATGATGATGATGATGATGATGATGATGGGAGGAGGAGGGGAGGAGGAGGATATAGATATGACTAATACTAATGATAATAATAGTAATAGTAATAATAGTAACATCGATAACAATAATGAATATGAAAAAGAAAAGCGTACAGACAGAAATAATTTTTTGATAGGGATCAGTGATATATCACCATTTTTTATCCTGATTTTTATTCTCCACATTGATTTACTGTCTCCTCACTGCTCGACCTAATCAGGGAATCAATGTTATTGCTGTTATGGCGAGCAATTTACCAGCGGTTCTATCTGTGTGTACAATCTCGTGCCTCTGTCGTTCTTGAACTTGTATTTCATATGTTGGCGAGGAGATCGATGATGTTGTTGAGCAAAAATGTAACCCCATACGTCCTTTATTCCCTATCCTCCATTCCCTATCCTTATAGCACACCCCTATCCCCCATCCCCCATCCTCCATTCCCTATCCTTATCTCACACTCCTATCCCCTATCCCTGTCCACCATCTCCCACCCCTACCCCCAACCCTATCACCCAGATCCCAGCCCGCAGCCCTATCCACCACCCCTATCCCTCATCCCTATCCCCCACATCTATCCACCATCCCATCCCCATTACTTCACCCCAAACCCCATCACCCACCTCTCCCCACCCTAGCCCTCCATCAATCACTTCCACTCCATCCCCCACCTCCACACACACCTCCCCACCAACCAATATCATTTAGAGGATATTAATCCCAAACCTTATTTTCTAGGATCTGTTTGACATTTTGTTGTTGTGTCATTGACTTTAGATATTTGGTTCAGACTAACACCGGATGGAATCAATATCAGCCCAACGGAAGTCCCGGTGAGCCTGTCCTCCTTTTGAGGCAGAATCTGTCCCGCAGCTGAATAAAAATATTTTGTATTGGACAGAAGAAAGTGTGTCAGGTGCGTTTGGTTAAAGTTGCAAAATCGATTGCAGCTTGTTGAAAATTGCGCTGGCGGCACTGACTGACACTGCAACTTTACTTGTTGCAATGCTTCGCTAACAATGGCAGAAGATAGCATGTGCACGCAAGCACAATGCATATAGGAAATAAACGCGTGCACATGTTTATATATATATATATATACATATATATATATATATGTATTGGTAACCTACTTGTATGTGTGTCAGTGGCGCCATCCAAAGCGTGTTGGTCTCGTAATTTTCTAGTCGTTGGTTCGAGTCCGACACTCCTCTTCGATTTCCAGCATTGAACGCTTGTTGCCTGTCCCAACTATCTTTGTGCATATGGGCAAAGGTGACGGCTCCGGCCGCAGTTACGTGCCTTATGGCATATGCCCTTCGCCCTCTGTATAGTAGCAGTAAAATTAGATTATGTGTTCATTTGTTAAGTTGATTACCAAGTGGGACAACGAGGAGTACGCGCGTATGTACTCATTATTTATTGACGTTAATTCTCACAGAAGCAGTATAGCTGCTCACACATATTATCTATTTATGTACTTGTTAACTTCTTTATTGGTTTCATATATATTTACAGATGAAATTATTTTATCTGTTAGTACATCGTCTGATTACGTATTAATTAATTTTATTTATTCGTCTGTCTTATTTAGCT
>NC_134801.1:55435290-55442790 GCF_046742065.1 Oratosquilla oratoria
TGTATAATGTACACATAATTAGTATGCATATATATATATATATATATATATATATATATATATACGTACATATATGTATATATATATATATATATGTATATACGTACATATATGTATATATATATATATATATGTATATATATGTATATATATGTATATATATATATATATATACATATATATATATATATATATATATGTATATATAATATATATATATATGTATATATATATATACATATATATATATATATATATATATATGTATATATAATATATATATATATATATATATATATATATATATATATATGCTCAATGCAGAAGCCCGAGTTGATACCTAATACATAATATATTTCAATATCAACAATATGTATGTAATGTATCTAATATACATAATATGCACAGCATACACAATATACATAAGGAATTCAATATATGTAGTGTACATAATGCATATACGATCCTTAAATCCATATTTTGCAGAGTATGTATAATGTATATAGAATTGATAACACGCATATAATATATATATATATGTGTATATATAATATATATATATATATAATATATATATATATAACACGCATATAATATAAATATATATATATATATATATATATATTATATGCGTGTTATCAATACTACATACATTATACATACTCTGCAAAATATGGATTTAAGGATCGTATATGCATTATGTACACTACATATATTAAATTCTTTATGTATATTGTGTATGCTGTGCATATTATGTATATTAGACACATTACATATATATTGTGGATATTGAAATATTATGAATATTATGTATTAGGTATCAACTCGGGGTTGTGTATTGAGCATATATATATATATGTGTATATATAATATATATATATATATAATATATATATACATATGATGTAAGCGGAGTAGGAAACACAGGAGTCTTAGTCTTGAGTTTATTCCTTGAGGAATAAACTCAAGACTATTACTCTTGTGTTTCCTACTCCGCTTACGTCAACCTGTCAGAATGTCTTAGCATATATATATATATATATATATATATATATATATATATATATATATATATATATACATATATATATTTATATATATATATGTATGTATATATATATATAAATATATATATGTATATATAGATATAAAAATACATATATATCTATACATAAATATATATATATACATATGTATATATAATATGTATATATACATATATATACATATGTATATATATATATATATACATATATATGTATATATATATATTATACATATATATGTATATATATTTATATATATGTATACATACATATATATATATATGTATATATATATATATATATATATATATATATATATATATACTTTGTGTGTAAATTTATGCATATGAATATGCGCAAATCACACACACACACACACACACACACACACACACACACACACACACACACACACACACACACACACACACACACACACACACACACACATTTGATAGCGCAGTAGTAGAATTCCCGACCGCCACTACGGTGGACTGGGTTCGAATCTCGCCCAGGACTGAAATAATTTCAGTATCGCTGCGGTGCGAGTCAATACTCCATCTTTTGTGGACGGGGAGTTGGGTGGGTTGTGTGTGTAAGATCACAACATTACCCATAGATCGGTCGTATATGAGCTCTGGGCTCTCTTCCGGGAGGGAAATAGCTGTCGATCACTAGTCCAACACATGACCCAATGCCATGGTGAATTACGCATACAGTCACACACACACACACACACACACACACACACACACACACACACACACACACACACACACACACACACACACACACACACACACACACACACACACACACACACACACACACACACACACACATTTACACACGCACACACACACGTGTTAGTGTTTTCAGCTCTTACACATTTCAGACTGGGTGTACTAATTTACTCCACGATTTAATACCCGGATTAGACCCTTCTCCCCCTCCCTCACGCAGCCTCCTTCCACCTTCGCCCACCCGTGATAAACACGACAGAATTATTATGTTATTTATGTTATATTATGTCCTGAAACCAGGAAAATGAAGGCGGTAATAAACAGGGATAACAACCGGACCTCTTCGGTACAGAAAGGGGGGAAGGGGTTGTGACGGCTATGAATAGAATAGCTCGGCACTAGGGACAGTGAAAAGAGTGTATAGCAAATAATATATTTTTCCATATATAAATCGTAATCGAATTAGTCTATAACACGTGTACTGGTGGTGGAATCATAGGCGTGGTGGTCTCACATTTGCTTAGTTGAGGGTTCGAATCCTGCACTCATCTCCTGTTTCGTGCAGAGCAGTGACTCTTTGTTACCTGTCCTAACAGACCCTGGAGCGCATAATAGGCCAAAAGTGAAGGTTTAGGTCTCAGCTACTCAGCGCCTCCTAGTGTAGGCTCCTCCTCTTCTTCCAACAATACAGAACGCGTGACTTCTCTTTTGGCTGCCGTCAGCCGATTTTATTCTTCTACTTAGGAACTTGGAACTTAGAGACTATGCCGGTTAAATACTTCCATACCAGATGGTCTTTTTTCTGTTGTATGGTTGTCTTCGTGCTATTTTATTCATCTCTGTTCCCTTCTCTCTTTTCAACTGCGTAGCAACAGTCTTAGAGAAGACATGATTTTTGTTTTTGTTTTTATTATCATTACTTCTGAAACAAGACAGTCGATATATGTTTTTGTTTTATTTAAAGCATTTTCATATTTTCGTGGTTATATGTTTCCTCCTTGAGTAATTCTTATCCAATTATACATACTCGTATATTTTGTCACTTTATTATTTACTCGTTATTATTCTATCAATTAGTTTAGTATTTGATTTTCATCCATTTATTCAATTATTTTTCTTTTGTTACTATACTCATCTATTTAGTTGCGTATATATCTATTTTTCTATTTCTTTATGATAAGTTATTGTCTGAATGCTTGTGCCTTTCCGATAGAAACTAAACAAGCCTGAGGTATCCAAATCTTATATCTTGTCTTTTTCAAGAACATAACCCACCACAATCCCTTGAACTTCAAGAATTTTTGTAATTAAATTACACAGTAAACAAACAAGAACATTACCTACCCCCCCCCACCACCACCACTGAACTTCAAGATTTTCTTTTCTATTTTTGATTTATCTTTTTACCTCCATCGCGCCGTAAACAAACTAATTGGGGACCTCGGTATCCAGGCCCTGCTTCTTGCGGGAACGCTTCCATTCCAGGCGCCTTCAAGCAAAGAAATTTGTGTGTTCTGGAGGCGGAGGAGGAGAGAACTCTTGTGAGGAGGAGCTCTTGGGATGATTCAGTCTAATTCTTCGGCAGAACCCCGCTAAGCTCCCCGCCCTCGCCCGCCTCCTTTGTATACGGCCAAGTCGTGCCGGATATTGTAAATAAACGAGGCAACCAAGAAAAAAATTTTGATAACAGGCAAGAGGTACACTCCTCCACTGGCGCGTTCTTTCCTTCCATAATCTTCCTTTTCCTTCCTTCTCCTCCTCCTCTTGATCCTCCTCCTCCTCCTCCTCCTCCTCATTCTTTTCTTCCTCCTTTTACTGTTCGTTCGCTGCTTCTCTTGCATCGAAATTCAGCCTCTTGATCACATACACCCACACAAACACAGAGACACACAAACAGACACACACACACACACACACACACACACACACACACACACACACACACACACACACACACACACACACACACACACACACACACACACACACACACACACACACCAGGAGAAAACCCCGTTCAGTGCATGTATGTATGTATATATATGTATATATATATATATATATATATATATATATATATATATATATATATATACATATAATGTGTGGGGGGGTGAAAGAAAGAGAGAGAGAAAGAGAGGGACTTTATCGGATAAATTACTAAATGCAAAGGAACAGGTAAACACGAGAAATGGGCCCTAGTGTAGGTTGCTTTGATCTAATGGATGACCTTGTAAATAGGTCATCCAAACTTAGGTCATGTCTCTCGAGTCTCCACTTGTCCCTTGCGCTTGACTTTGATCTATATATTCTTTGGACTTTTGTTTTTGTATCTATCCGCTCTAGAAGACCAAAGTTAGTTTTCCAAAGTCTACAGAACTCCGATCATATAATATTCATTCGTTGTGTGTCTGATTAAGATTTTACTGATGTGACATTAAGTTGTTCTTTTGAAATACTTGTGAACGTGTGTTATATGTATTCGGGTATTTATGTATTCATGCAGCTCCTTCCTTCTGTCATATCTCGTATATTCTCTTCCTTTATTGTTCCCGTCTCTCCCCCCTCACGCACTAATACAGGTCTTCCTCAAATGCTCCATGTTACCATTTATTCTTTATTTAAACTCTTGTTTTGTATAGGTTTTTTGTTATCCCTTCTCTCTTTAATACAATTTCATTTTCAATTCATCTATTATTTCTCTTAAATTCCCCGGTTTTGTCTTTTATTTTTCAGGTTCTTTCTTTGTTCATCATTCTTTTTCGGGATACGATCAATCATCTGTTCATCTCAACCCTTTCAATCATCGAGGGAGGGAGGGAGGGGGTGGGGAGGAATAGGTTGTCATGGAGATAAACAAAATAGACTTGGATCAACCAGAAAACTCGCCACCATCTTACGGCCACGGACTGGGAAGTGAGAAACCCCTGACTGGGCGAAGTTCTGTTAGTTCCGGCAGACCGACTGGGTTTTAAGATCAATGTTAGGTCGCCTCCCCGCCTGGGTAGGACTGTCGGGACCTAAAGTGAAAGTGACATAGTCCACAGCGAGTCCTGGGGATCGAACTCACGACCACCTTCTCATGAGTTCGTATCCACTTGGCCATCACGCGGCCATCAACCAGAATAAAGTGAAAAAGGACTTCCAGTAAGAAAAAAGATGTTCGAAATAGATTATAACAGTGCCACAGAGACGAATTAAATCATCTGGCGGCACCCACAAAGAAAATATATATTTCCCGGTAAAGGTGGGGATACTTTTTTTTTTTTGTGTGTGTAATCGTTCTCAGCAGAATATAAGTTTTCAGTCCGTAGACTACTGTCGTTTGCCTTTAGTTTATTGTCTGCGGCCGTTCCTATGCCGCATCGCCCAGCTCCAGTGATGCTTCTTAGCAAACATAAAACAACTAAATATATCCATGGATGCAAAAAACATAAATATAGAAATTCTGTTCAAAACAAAATGTACATCAAATACAGGCAGACTCGGTCAAACATATACATATTTGAATGGACAGGTAAATATATAAACAAATAAATGAAAATGCATATGAAGGGTTACGCATAGAAAATTAAAAAATGTATACACATGTTACAGAAGAAAGGAAAAAGAAAATGAGACTAGGGAATAAAGACAGATGATCATAAGTACTGCTGCTTCACCCTCCAGACATTTGTAATTCATTGTTTGACTTTTAGTCAGATGATTAGTTTTACTACGCTAAACGGATGATCAAATATTGCTTTACCTTTTCGCAAATAAGGCTGAGGTAAGGTATCACGGAAATGAATAATCTGCCCAAGCGATAGACAGTGAAATAAAAGAATCACCCGGAATGGAAAAGGTGAATCGAGAGACACCACACTACCAGGAAATTTAATAAAAATCGCCCGGCGGCAGCCAGAATTAAGTATGTAGTGTCACGTTGTTGGTAGTCAAGAGGGATATTTTATGTCGATAACGGCCCTTTGGCTGCCTCCCGGCAGTGTTCATCTCAGTGATGTCAAAGAGGGAGCAAGGAAGAGGCACTCTACGTCTAAGTGGTGCCAAAGTAGGTTAGCAAAGAGCATCCTTCATGTTGATCCAGCTGACGCCAGGCTATTTCATTCATATCCGTGGCATCTCCTTGGTGCCAAATGGATATTTTTTATGGATTCAATATCTTCTGCCCCAGTTGCCAGTTTCACCTGTCCTTTATATATATATATATATATATATATATATATATATATATATATATATATATATGTATATATATATATATATATATATTGTTTGTGAAGCTGAGGATATTTACTTCCGAGCTCCATTTTTAAAATATGTTCTCTTGCACTTAACATTGAGAAACTTCTTGATATAATATTCTGTTTTAATATAGATTGAATTCTTCCGTTTCTCTGTTTGCGGAGCTGAATCTTTTCATTTCATTTCTGTTTCCCTTTATTGTTGTTATGATTTTAGTCTCATTTTCTTGTTCTGTTTGGAAAGTTGAGTTTGTTTTATCTCTTATTTATTTAATCATTTATGCATTTGTTTATCTATTCATTTATTCATGTATTCGGGGCCGCGTGGTAAAGCAGTGGATACCGTGTCGAACTTATGAGTAGGTGGTCGTGCGTTCGATTCCCGGTGCCCACTTCGGGCATTGTCGCGTTGGTTTCCGGAAGTCCTGTCCAGACGGGGAGGCGACCTAACACCACATTTCACAGGGCCCTACCAAGGTGTTTATCCCTTCCTAGTCTGTGGGCTGTCGAATTTTATTAATTTGTGTTTGTGCACGGGCGTGCGTCTGTGTCTGTGCATTGTGTGTGTGTGTGTGTGTGTGTGTGTGTGTGTGTGTGTGTGTGTGTGTGTGTGTGTGTGTGTGTGTGTGTGTGTGTGTGTGTGTGTGTGTGTGTGTGTGTGTGTGTGTTTGCACACAGGCGTGCGTGTGTGTGTGTGTTTGCACGCAGGCGTGCGTGTGTGTTTGCATGTGTGTGAGTGTGTTTGTGTGTGTTTGCATGTGTGTGTGTGTGCACGTGTGTGTTTGCACGTGTATACTCTCTTTACTTTTGTTGATATTAGTACACACTTTTATCCCATCACTCTCTTCTGTCGCCAAGCAACGCCCACCAGCTAAATAGGTCACTGGGACACATTAATCCTGACCCAGCAAATCCAAATATATTAATTAGTAACGTAAATTAGTTTAACTGTTCCGAATAGGGTTAACAACCAAACCACCTCGGCTGACACCACTGCCACCAGGGCCGGATCCAACTTGTCTCGTTTTTGTCCACAAGTCTTGGCACACTCGCGTTGCCAAACTTTGCTGTCTCCCCCCGCCCCCACCCACCCCGCCCCATGCCAAGACGGCTCAGTGGGGAGATTAAGTGCTGAAGGCAGGCTGGGAGGAGGGGGGGGGGAATGTGGGGCTGGGGAGGACTGTGGGAGAGGAGGATGAGGAGGATTTTGGGGAGGAAATGGATGAGGAAAGGGAAGAGTCATGGAAGAGTTTGGATGAATAGGATTGACCTCTTTCCTAGCGAGAAGATGGAAGAAATAGTGTGGTGATTGTCAGAATAAAAAACAAGTGTCACTTTGCGTGGATTAAGTGTTTAGTGAGAGAGGAAGGGGAGAGGAAGAGGAAGGGGGAGAGAGAACCTTGGAGGAGAATGAGGATGAGGCGGATTTAGGGGAATGTTTGAGAGGGACGGGCTGGGGACAGATGA
>NC_134801.1:55455290-55460290 GCF_046742065.1 Oratosquilla oratoria
GTATGCAGCATTCTATGATTGCGGTGGTGGTGGTAGTGGTAGTGGTTGTGGTAGTGAGGGTGGTGGTTGTTTTGGTGGTGATGCAGATAGTTATTGCGGTGGTTGGTCTGGGTATACGAGATATATATTCTTTTAATATATTTGTGAAAGTTAATATAAATGAAAATATGAATAAGATGTCTTGATTTATGAAGCATAATGGAAATAGGTAATCACGTCTTCTTAGAGGAGAAAGGTTTAATAAATGGAAATAAGTATAATACCGTGATTAATGAAAACATGACGAGAGGAATCCGAAAAGTCACCCAATGCACTGTTACATTATGGAATTCTCTCCCTGATTTTTTTTCTCACAAAATTTCACATAGAAAAATGCTGTTCTTTAGGCATTTTCATGTAAACTCATACCCTTCTCTTGTGAAAGAAATACAACTATTGCTTTATTACTATCATAGTTTTGTTAGTTTGCCTATGCAATGGTGTTCACTATGAAAAGACACACAAAACTTGGATGAAACGTGAAATGAAACAGCCGACGCTGACATAGCGAGTTAATCTATTTTTCATTTACGTTAATTTAACCTAATTAATTTCAATTTAATTAAACTAAGATTTAATCCAATTCTATTTTAATTTGATTAATAGAAATGTTAATTCCTTCAAAACTCGGCCAGCTGAAGAAGACTCCAGCAGGTCGTGTCCCCCCCCCATGTTTCAAAAGAAGAGCCTCACAATCAATTGAAGAAATTCGTCCATCAATCACCGCAACAGAAGGATCTAATCTTGTACTAATCAATCCTGTTTCAATCAACTGAATAAAATCGCTAGACGAAAGCCAGTATGAAGCTTTTAGTTTTAAGTGGCAGTAAGGAGTTAATCACTGGTATTGTTTTTTTTTCATTGTTATTTATGAAATATTTATTAATGATCCTAAACGTCGTGTATAGTTTAAGAGGTGTAGTTTGTCTATAATTAAGATTGCACTCATAGAATATGAAAACAAAAAAGCGACAAAAAAAGAAAAACTCAAACGAGTAAAAACAGTAAACTATATATGAAAGAGAAAAGTAAGAACGAAAATAAAAAAAAAGAATGGAATTAAAAGGAGAATATAAAATGAGAAAAAGAAAAGTGGAATATTGTATCGGTAAAGAGCCAAGGTTGATGAATGCAAATATCAAATCCATTCAAGAACAATAACAGTAATTACTATCAATTACATCGTTTTACTGAAGTAATAAATAAACACGGCCAGTAATTACTGCCATTTGGACCGTTTTAATGTTGTGATAACTTAAGATAATTATGATGAAAACAATTAGATCTTCCACGATGGCTATATCCAACTTCACATTTGTGACGCCGATAACAACAATTTCGTTTGGACCGATTTTTATTTTCGAGTATTTTTCTAGAAAAGATGGTGGGAAAGTAATAAGATTATTTCACTCTTCCCCAAGCGAAGGCCGCAGGAGCCCTTGGCGTCGAGAAAGTGGTTATAGTCGTAGTCATTACCAAGGAATTATGAGCGAAAGGAACTTTGTCATAGGCATAATACACGTCCATTTGGCTAAATTTTCGGTAATGGCGATAGTGAGTCCACTGCAGCTCAGAGTGAGAATGTGGGAAGGGAGAAGAAGGAGGAGAAGTGGTGGAAGGAAGGACACAGGCGAGGGGAGGAGAAGAGAGGAGGAGGGACATGGGTGGGAGGAGGGAAAGTTGGAAAAGGGGAGAGAAGGTGAGGAGTAGGAGGGAAAGGGAAGAGCGGGAGGGAGAAGGGAGGAGGGGAAGGAGGAGGGAGTGAAGAAAAGAGACGGGAGGAGGAGGAGAAGGAGAGAGTTGGAGGAACATAGGAGGGAGGAGGGGAAAGGGAGGAGTAGGAGGGAAAAGGGAGGAGTAGGAGGGAAAAGGGAGGAGTAGGAGGGAGAAGGGAGGAGTGGGAGGGAGAGAGGTTTGGACGGCAAAGAGCGAGGGTCTCAAAAGATGGATATGAGGTCTCCTTTAGATATGTTTGATTGATCCCAGATGGTTTTGTTCACCTGAGGAAAGCTCACAGCTTCCACGGTGGGATGCAAGGGCGTCTTCTCTCCTTTGTCCAATTTGAGTGTCGCATATCACTTCCTTCTTGCCTGCCGTCAGAGGATTTTATTCAGATGTACAACTTTTAAGTTGAAAATTCCCTCTCTCCCTGTCCCCCTCCCCCTCTCCTCCTCCCCCTCCCCTCCTCCCCCTCCCCTTCCCTCTCCTCCTCCCCCTCCCTCTCCTCCTCCCCCTCCCTCTCCTCCTCCTCCCCCTCCCTCTCCTCCTCCTCCCCCTCCCTCTCCTCCTCCTCCCCCTCCCTCTCCTCCTCCTCCCCCTCCCTCTCCTCCTCCCCCTCCCTCTCCTCCTCCCCCTCCCTCTCCTCCTCCCCCTCCCTCTCCTCCTCCCCCTCCCTCTCCTCCTCCCCCTCCCTCTCCTCCTCCCCCTCCCTCTCCTCCTCCCCCTCCCTCTCCTCCTCCCCCTCCCTCTCCTCCTCCCCCTCCCTCTCCTCCCCCTCCCTCTCCTCCTCCCCCTCCCTCTCCTCCTCCCCCTCCCTCTCCTCCTCCCCCTCCCTCTCCTCCTCCTCCTCCTCCTCCCCATCCCTCTCCTCCTCCTACTCCCTCTCCTCCTCCCCCTCCCTCTCCTCCTCCCCCTCCCTCTCCTCCTCCCCCTCCCTCTCCTCCTCCCCCTCCCTCTCCTCCTCCCCCTCCCTCTCCTCCTCCCCCCCTCTCCTCCCCCTCCCTCTCCCTTCCCCCTCCCTATCCTTTCCCCCTACCTTTCCCCTCCCACTACCCCTACCTCTCCCCCTCCCCCTCCCTCTCCTCCTCCCTCCCCCCTCCCTTCCTCTCTCTACTCCCCCTCCCACTCCTCCCTCCCCCTCCCACTCCTCCTCCCCCTCCCTCTCCTCCTCCCCCTCCCTCTCCTCCTCCCCCTCCCTCTCCTCCTCCCCCTCCCTCTCCTCCTCCCCTCCCCTCTCCTCCTCCCCTCCCTCTCCTCCCTCTCCCTCTCCTCCTCCCCTCCTTCTCCTCCTCCCCCTCCCTCTCCTCCTCCCCTCCCTCTCCTCCTCCCCCTCCCTCTCCTCCTCCCCTCCCTCTCCTCCTCCCCCTCCCTCTCCTCCTCCCCCTCCCTCTCCTCCTCCCCCTCTCTCTCCCTCCCCCTCTCCCCCTCTCCCCCTCTCCCCCTCTCTCTCTCTCTATATACATATATATATATATATATAATGCACACACGCGCGCGCACGCGCGCCAAATGAAACAATTCTTTATAAACATCGATATTGTTCATATTGTTCTCGTGTTCATACTGGTGTTTAGTTCTCATTGTTAGTAGATTATGACACTGATTTTCAAGGAAAGAGAATTTTTGCAGATTTTATCGCTCAATCTATTTCTTTTTTTAGTCTCCCTTCACGTGTGATTGTACGTGTTTACAAGAGAAAAGTAATTGGCTGAACGATAAAATCTGTTAAAACTGAATGAAAAGGATCGATTTTGCTCTGACCATGGTATGATATACTTCCCACCCTCTCTACCATTACCACTACCAACACCACTACCACTTCCACCACCACAACCACAAAAGGGGACCATAGCCTCCCTTTACACCCGACCACCACCAGCACCATAGTCACCATCACCACCATCATCATCACCACCACCACAATCGTCGCCACCATCATCACAATCACCACCATTACCATCATCACCATCATCACCATCACCACCATCATCACCATCATCACCATCGTAGTCGTCGTCGTCGTCGTCACTACCACCATACCCATCACAATCATCGTCACAATCAACACTACCATCACCATCACCACCGTCATTACCACCATCATCACCACCGTCACCGTCATCAACAACCACCACCCATACTACCGCTACCACTACCATCATTACTGCAACCACCGAATGCCGCACACACACACACGCATACACATACATACACACACACACACACACACACACACACACACACACACACACACACACACACACACACACACACACACACACACACACACACACACACACACACACACACACACACACACACACACACACACACACACACACACACACACACGTACACACGCATACACACACACTAATTGTAGTAGTCATTAGGATGCTTATGCACGGAAGAAGATGGTTAATCTCGGTGAGGTTAACTCGGATTAAAGTGAGTTTAGTCTTAATTATCAGCATGAAATTAACACAAAGGTAAGAGATTGTGAAGAGTCCAACTAATGTCCTTTTTTAACCCGTTCATGTGACCAGTTTTGAAGTAACGAGGTGATAAACCTAAACTCAGGCTAAGTTTGGTGTTAGATTATGTTTGCCAAGGTTAGAATAGGTCGGATATAATGACACGAGGACTTAGCTTTCTAGCTAGATTTAGGTAACTAGCTGTTATATTAGGAAAAGTTAGGTTTGGTTAGATTGAATTGAGTTAGGTTTGATTAAAATAAAGATATGTAAGGTTAAGTTGGGGCTTATTTGACGAAGAACAAATATGTCAGCCTTGAGTAAAATTTCATGAAGAAACGAATGGAGAAATTTATAAATTGAAGTTTATGAACAGTTTCTGTATAGAGCAGTAATAAACTACGATTCCGTGTGCGTCTGTGTGTATGCGCGTACCTGCTTGTGTGTGTGTGTGTGTGTATGTGCGTTAGTGTAGGCTTCCAAATCTCTATTGTAGTTGGGAAATTCTCCTTCCCTTGACATTGCCTTCGTGCAAATCTCTCCCGTGTGACAATCTGTGCATGTTCACATCTGGAATAATGGGGTTGAACATCTCAGAAGAGAGAGAGAGAGAGAGAGAGAGAGAGAGAGAGAGAGAGAGAGAGAGAGAGAGAGAGAGAGACTGAGAGAGAGAGAGAGAGGAGGGAGGGAGAGGGAGAGAGGACAGAAGGGGAAAAAAGGAAAAGAGGAGGAAGGAGAGAGGGGGAGAGAGATGGAGGGAGAGGGATT
>NC_134801.1:55465290-55472790 GCF_046742065.1 Oratosquilla oratoria
AGAAAATAAAAAAATAAAGAAGGTACACTCGAAAACATGGTCCTTAAGATGTACAGAAATAAATACATAGGATTTTTGCACCTGTAGATACTGAAGATGTTTTCCTTAACTGTGTGTGTGTGTGTGTGTGTGTGTGTGTGTGTGTGTGTGTGTGTGTGTGTGTGTGTGTGTGTGTGTGTGTGTGTGTGTGTGTGTGTGTGTGCGTGTGTGTATGCGTGTGCGTGCGTGTGTGTGTGTATGTATGGGATTCACCAAGGTCTTGGATCATGTGTTGGGCTCGTGATGGTTAGATTTTACCCTCCTGGAAGAGAGCCCAGATCTCATATATGACCGATCTATGGGTAATTATGTGACCACGCACACACGCCCCCAACTCCTCGCCCTCGTGTGTGTGTGTGTGTGTGTGTGTGTGTGTGTGTGTGTGTGTGTGTGTGTGTGTGTGTGTGTGTGTGTGTGTGTGTGTGTGTGTGTGTGTGTGTGTGTGTGTGTGTGTGTGTGTGTGCGCGCGCGCAGTGGTGGGATTCAGCCGGTTTAAACCGGTTCGTACGAGCCTTTTCTTGAAATTTAATGACCACCGCGAACCGGTTATTAAAGTTTACTTATACAGGCTATACTACAGCCTGATATCTTCATGCTACTGGCCTAGCTAGAAAACCCGTTGTTAATTTTTTTCCATCCTATCGCTGTGTGTATATATATATATATGTGTGTGTGTGTGTGTGTATGTGCGTGTGTTTGTTCATCTGTTTATATGTCCGCCTATCTGCGTTAACGCGCATATGAGCGTGCGTTTGTGTGTATACTTACGCGTATTTGCGTGTGAGACCGGTAACCTTGCGCTGGGCGTCGGCTTGCTTGAGCGCACGAGTGTTTGCGCTCGAATGGAGTTCCTCCACCAAGCATGGCACAAATATATTTGATTTCAATTTCCTTTGAACTCCATCATTCACTGAAAACTTGGTACACGGCCAAGGGAGCTTTACCTAGCAACTGTACTGTAAATACATTTGCAATGCATAGAACGCTCCATTTTATGCATTGAACAAGAGGAAGAAAGAGAGAGACTTTTCTCATGAAAATAGAACAACGTTTTACCTCTCCCAGCTGTCCTCGACAATTTCGATTTGATATGTTTTTCGTTTTTCGTCTTGTTCTTGTCAGGGATGGTGATGTTCCGTCTGTTCATGTGTTAGGTAACTATCCATTCTTTATTTCTCTGTAACTTCAGACTTGAATTTTGTTTTTATATCTAGATTTACAATGTATATATATATATATATATATATATATATATATATACACGTATAATGTGTGTGTGTGTGTGTGTGTGTGTATTCAGGTGTGTAGATGTATAAGAAAAGAAACCCAAATATTTCACTTTTTCCTATCCTATTATAGTTCATTTTCTTCACATTTCTTTTTCTTTTGTCTTTTATTTGAATCCCATATTCAGGTATGTAATGATAGGAAGAACTTCATCAATTCCCATTTTTCAATAGAATACAAGAATCATAATAAAAGTAATAATAATAATGATGATGATGACAATGATGATAGTAATAATGGTAATAAGACCCAACTTGTTTGACAATTGTCCAATTTTGGGAACGAAATACTTTTTTTTTCGATTTGTGACAAGACTTAATGGGACCATTGAGAAGACAACGACAAAAGTAAGTCTTGTCTCCTTTCAAAACAAATTCAAATGACGTCAAACTGAATAAAGTATTTTCATCTTTTTAGTTTTACGATTTATAGTTTTTTTCTGGTTGTCATCAGGTGATTATTCTTAGCTGACGGGATCCATAGAATTGATCAAAGTATTTGGGAGTTATGACAACACTTTGTATTGCAAATGAAACTGCAATTACTCCAATAAGTCTCGTCATTTCATCCTCTCTTTACGTGCATGAAATTGGATAATTGGTACCAATGAACGATCCTTTTTGGAACTGTCGACAAGACTTAATACCGTCACGACTGTACACAATATTGTATTATTAAGAGATTAACGATCGCGCTAACTTAGATTAGCTTAAACCCTTTTGACAGAGGCGCTCTCTTTCGGCTGAATAAAACCACATGTCAGGAACCACAATAGTTGCATAGAGAGGCGCCTTTAAAAAAAAAAAAAAAAAATCGAAGAAATTTTGTTTTTGGATAATGTCGGACGATTTCATTCACCGCGAAGAGGGTCTTCTCTGTATTTGAGGTGATAAGACCCACTGATAAAGAAAATTGCTCAAAATTATTGCATAGTCTAGCAACACATATATTGCAGAAACAGCAACAGTAAGAAAGGCAACATGAGGGAGAGAGGACGGGGAAGAGGAGTAGGAGACGAGGAAGAGGAGAAGACGAAGAAGAGGAGGAGAAGAGGAGGAAGAGGAGGAGAAGATGAGGAAGTTGAGGAGAAGACGAAGATGAGGAGAAGACAAGTAAAAGAAGACGAGAAAGAGGAGAGAATAAAGAAGAGAGGACATGGAAGAAGAGTGGAAGAGGAGGAGGAAAAGGGAGAAACTATCAAAGGTTTAAAGAAACCTGACCGGCGAAAAAAACGGAAAAGAAGGACAGCTGGAGAGATACAAGAAGAGAAAGAAAACGACGATAACAAAGAAAACGTAGAAGGAGAAGACAAGAAAAAACGTGAACCAGAAAGAGATGAAGAGGACGACGGAAAATAAAAGGAAAGAAAAGATGAAGCAGAAGAATAGGAAAAGGAAAACAGAGAAAAAAGAATGAAAGAAGGTTAGAAGAACAAGAAGACAAGTAAAGTAAAGGCAGAAAGCGATCGAGTGTGGAAATGACAAGACCTTTACGCTGGCCGAAAAACACGTGAGAAAATACGTGAGAAAATACGTGAACAAAAACGTGAGTAAATGGGTAAGGAAAGACGCGAGATAAGATATGTAAGATAATATAGCAGAAAATTTGTGAGAAGAGGCGTGAGACTCAGCGAAAATTAAATCGTGAGGAAAGACAAGGGCAGACATAAGGAACACGTGAGAGCTTGTATGAGAAAATGGAACACGTGAGAAAATCACATGAGAGATGAGTGATAAAAGACTTTAGAACTACACAAGAGAGAAATAAAAAGTAGACATGATAAAATAAGAGAAAATCGTGAGAGCAGATTGTGAGAAAGAGTTTGATATAACGGGAACGTTTATGGAGAACATACCCTGAGAACATATTGTGAGAACAAACCGTGGTAGGATATCGTAAGAAAGGATGTGAAATAACATGAAGGTGTACCGGAGTAAAACAATAGAAAAGATCGTGAGAAAATAGTGTACAGACCGTGAGAACAAACTGTGAAAACAAAATGTGAACAGACCGTGAGAAAAAGAACTGTGATGAAATATCGTAGGGACGTGAGATAACGGGAAGACCGATTGGATTGACAAAATATAGAATACCGTGGGAAAACAGTGAGAATATACTATGAGAACAAACATGTGATAACATATCGTGATGAAATACGAGATATAACGGGAAGGTGGACTGGAGTTAAGCAATATAAAAAATCGTGAGTAAATAGTGAGAACGGACCGTGAGAAAATAGTGAAAACTGTGAACAGACCTTAAGAAAACAAGCCGAAATAACATATCGTAAGAAAGGACGTGAGATAATGCAAAGTCAGATTGGATTGAAGAAAATATAAAAGACCGTGAGAAAATAGTGAGAACATAATGTGGGAACAAACTGTGATAACATATCATAACGAAAAGATGTACTGGTATGAAACAATAGAAAAACCGTGAGTAAATAGTGAGAACAGACTGTGAGAAAATAGTGAGAACAGACTGAGAAATAGTGAGAACAAACCACGAGAAAGGACGTGAGCTAGCGGCAAGGCGGACTGAAGCGAAAGGACGACTAAGAAATGAAAAATGACAGTTTGCAAATGAAAACGCCCGAGGACCAAACCTACGACCACCCCGTGTGTAGTCCTCTTCGAGAATAGTTTGTTGAACAGTACGAGGATAGTCTGAGGGCTGGAGGTTAGTGCCTGCGGAATACTAATTAACAAACGGATAGTTAACAGATAGTCCTATTGATAGTAGGAAGTAATTTATATGGATAGTTTAGGTGGATAGTAATTCCAGCACTGATGAAAAGGACTGCGGATAGTATGGTTGATAGTAGGGAATAGTTCAGGTGAATAGTTTAGTGAATAGTAGGTAATAGCTTGATGGATAGTGAGTAGATTCTGGAGAATATAGTTTTACACAACCAAATTTTGCAGTGACGAAAAGTCTGCTGATAGTATGGGTGATAGTAGGGAATAGTTCAGCTGGATATTCAGAGAGTATTAGTTGGGTAAAGGGATAGTTTTCGGGATGAAAGGATAAAACAGAGAAGCCCTGTTGTAATGAGGATAGTGTGGATGGTCTGGTTAAAGAGGATAGTTTTGGTGGATAGTAAAGGAATAGTTTGTAGGTGAGAGTTTACGAAGGATATGAGTTATCTAATGCTGTAAATAGTCAGGTTGATAGTAGTGAGTAGCTCAAGTGGATGGTTTGGTGAATAGGCATAGTAATGCTTTGGCTTCTTAACATGGTGCTTTTCAACAAGGGGTAGGTCAACCCCCCCTTCCCCCTCCAACTTTTCCCCCGTGAGAAAAATAATAATTATGCGAGCAAGGATAAATACATCAAACTTTATATTAATATTCTCACGTTCCACGTCTGGCAAATATGTACATAAGGAGGATGTCTTTTTTTTTGTACATAACCTTTGTATTATTACTATTCACTTCTTTATTATTTATTCATTTATTTGATCATTTACCTGTTTATTCATTCACTTGTTTTAAATACTTACTTTGTATTTATCTATTTATGTGTTTATTGATTTATCTATTCGTCTGTTCATCTATTCAGTTATCTATTTATCTATTTATTTGTATATATTCGATCTATTTTTGTGCCATATTCATTCATTTATTTATTCATTTATCTTTTCATTTATTATGTATTTATCTTTTTATTTACTTATTAGTCTTTATTTTTTCATCCATATATATATATATATATATATATATATATATATATATATATATATATATATATTTTACTTTCTTTTCTGTGCTATATTTGTCTGCTATATTTTTCTTTTTAATTATTATGTATTTATCCATTTACTTATCTATTTATCTAGTTATTTTTCATATATTTATTTGTTTATTTTACTTTCTTTTCTGTGCTATATTTGTTGGATCTATATTTGCTTTTTAGTGTGAGTAACGGGACAGATGGCGAAATGCATCACGTCAAATTACAGAGCAAGAAACAAGAACCGCTGCATTAGATGGAAAAGATAATAGAAAGTGATCGACTTACATTTTGAGTGGAAATTAGTCGTCGATTACAAAAGAATAGAACTGCGTGACAGTGGTCATTAGGGGGCCACTAAGATTCCTAGAGTATTGAAAGTTGATCTTTGTAAATGTCACTAATCAAACTCTTCTTGGTTTTGCCTGGTGGAATAGAAATATCAATTTGGAAAAGTAATTTTCATTAAAATATAAAAGATGACAAAACGAATAGATAAAATACATAAAAATTGATAGATGATTAGATAAATAGATGAACAGGTGAGCGAATAAATAAATGAATAAATAATTGAATTAACAAGTAGATAAGTGGATAAATGAATAAATAATTAAATGAATAAATAATGAGTAAATATAGATAAATATATAAACACGAATATATAGATATATGATTAATAGATAAATAAATGCGAGGAACAGATAAAAGAATGGGTAGTAATGAATCATAAAATAGAAGAAGCAAGAATCAATGAATACCTAATATGTAAGACAGTTCATATAGTTAGATAAATGTTAACAAAAACTGCAACAAAAGATCCAAACAGTAATGGACAATATACATATACTGCCAAGAATATTATTACTTGTAACAGTTGTGGGCAAACGTCATATACTATTTATTTATTATTTATTTATTTATTTACATATTCATTTATTTATTTATGTTTCTATTTGTCTACAGATATGTTTTTTTTGACATCCAATAATTCATTTACCTATTTGTATATTCATTTTTACTTATCAATTAATTCATCCATTCAGTTCTTTCTCAATAATTCAGGTACTTAATTATTCACACAATAATTAATGTTCATATATATTATTTCATACAAATATATTTGATAAAATCTGTTGTTTAATAGAAAATGTGTAAGAATTGTAATATGTATTTTATATTAATATACATTTCTATTAAATTAACTATTTGTGAAATATTGAAACTATATGTTTCTATATTATATATTACATTCATTGTGCATTTCATATAATTTACATCTGTACATCTACTAGAATGAGTATAAAAAGGCAATTTCTTATGGAAGATTCTAAACTTTAAGCCCAACTGTACTTAGAGGTTTCATTAAGTCCCAGTTACACCAAGCTTACGATCCATTTCCGACCACCTTCGACCGAAAATCAAGCGATCGGTCGGCGACACAAAACCTATGGAAGAAATTGAAATGGAAAAAAGTTAATGTGGTTGAGGAAAATCTATGTACTGGGGATAATTCAGTGTGCGTTAATCTATCTATCGATCTATCTATTTATTCATCTATCTTATTACCGACTACCAGCGACTTCCCAAGGTTACCTGCAACTGGTCGGCGACCACTTGGTTGCCGGTGATGGGAAACGGGTCGTAAAGCGGGCCCTACACGATCAATATTATTGCGCAATATTGGCCTTCTGCCATTTGCGATTTCTAAGGGGTTTCAAGGATCACTATTTCCTATCCCAACCATCACTGACCATCCCTACACCTTCAATAATACTGCACAATACGGAATATTGCGCAATAATATTGATCATGTAGGGCCCGCTTAGTGTGACTATGCTCTTAGGTAAACAAAATAACTGACCCTTTCTGAGCTTCTTGCCGTGACTGTACGAAACGAAACGGGGAAGGGCAGCTTACATTAGTCACTGAATGATAACGAGGATAAAGACTGGGTTGTTATGTGTGTGCGAACGACACCGTGGATACTTTTCTCTCTAATATGGTTAATTGGTCTCTAATTTCCAAATCGTGTTAGATTTTTGCATTTCATTATTTGCCATTATTCTTCAGAACTGGGGCATTCTCCACACCTTCATTCATGCAACGAGTTATGCAGAATTCCTTTTGTTTTTGTATTATTTTGTTTATGCATTTTTATCAGTTCGTATGTTTTTTTTTTGTTGATGGGTGACTCTCAAACTCTTTTTATTGCATTATTTTCTTCTTCTGCTCTTTTTGATAGAATGAAATTGAGAATTATTTAATATTGGATAAATAGGCAGATCCCCGCGTGTACACACACACGCGCACACACACACACACACACACACACACACACACACACACACACACACACACACACACACACACACACACACACACACTTACATTATATATATATATACATACGTGTACATGTGTACGTTTTTGTTTGTGTGTGTG
>NC_134801.1:55490290-55492790 GCF_046742065.1 Oratosquilla oratoria
ATATATATTATATATATGTATATATATATATAATATGTGTGTGTGTGTCTGTGTGTGTATATGTATGTATGTATATATAATTATGGATATGCATATATATATATAATATAATACATATATATATATATATATTACGCATGTGTGTGTGTGTGTATATGTGTGTGTACGTGTACATGTATATACAATTATGTATATGTACGTATGTATATATAATTATGTGTATGTATGTATATATATATATGTATATATATATATATATATATATGTATATATATACATATATAAATGTCTTAATAGACATATATAAATGTCTTAATAGACGAAAACGTTCAGTATTCCGATCTTTATTTTCCTCGTGGTTACAAGCATATATAATATATATATATATATATATATATATATATATATGTATATGTGTGTGTGTGTGTGTGTGTGTTTGTGTGCGTGTGTGTGTGTCAATTGTGTGTATATGTATGTATGCATATATAATTATGTATATGCATATATATATATATATATATATATATTTATATACATTATATATATATACGCATGTGTGTGTGTGTGTATATGTGTACATGTATATACAATTATGTATATATACGTATGTATATATAATTATGTGTATGTATGTATGTATATATATATGTGTGTATATGTATAATATACATATATATTATATATATATATATAGATATATATAATATATAAATATATATATTATATATATATAAATATATATATATATATATTGTGTGTGTGTGTGTGTGTGTGTGTGTGTGTGTGTGTGTGTGTGTGTGTGTGTGTGTGTGTGTGTGTGTGTGTGTAATATTTCTCTGAGCGTAATTCCTTCTTTTTCAATCTTTTTCATATATTATCCCAATATTTGTTGAACGATTTCATTCAGGAATCAAAAGATTATTAGGAATCGTACATTCTCTTCCCAAACCTCACTTGGCGAAGATAATGAAAGAAGAAGAAGAAAAAAAATTATCCCAAAGAGTTCCCAAGAGATCGGGAAGACGAGAGCAAAGAAAAATCTCAAAGAAACCATTAGGTCGAATTCGCCCTCATTTGCAACTGTATTGAGGCCCTTATGACCACGGCGACCTCCTCCGCGGGGGTCCGACCTTTCCTATAGAAACAGAAAATTAGTTCTTTAATGGCCAGGAACCCTCACCATGAAATCGTCTGACATCAATATGAAGAATGGCAGTGCCGAAAGTGGCACTGACAAAGAATTTTTTTTTTCAGTGTTTAGTTTGGCACTAAATTCGAAAAGAACGCAGGCACATATGAATGGAATATCGCTTAATAAAAGATTTTGAATGGTTTAAGTATGATTGCTGCATCTTTATAGGAAATTATCTACTTGCTACGGAACATGTATTATCAGACTTGTACCTGTGTACATAGAAATTTATGTATTGTGATAGAAATTTGTTGTTGAGTGCGGACACGTACACACACATACACACACACGTACACACACACGAACACACATACGCACACACACACACACACACACACACACACACACACACACACACACGCACACGCACACACATACACACACACGAACACACATACGTACATACACAAAACACATACGTACACACACACGTAAACACACACACGACACACACACACACACACACACACACACACACACACACACACACACACACACACACACACACACACACACACACACACACACGCGCGCGCGCGCACGCACACACATGGACCTATATCAATTCCTTCACTTCGAAGGAGACATCATAGTAATTAATAAAATCAATCGGAGAGGGTCAGAATAAAATATGAAGTGTTCTACAATGCAGAAGAGATTAATCAGTTGTGCTACCTCACCCCCGAGTTCCACATAAACAAACTTGTCAAAACATGCTGCAGTCAAAGTGTTTAATTTATATTCGCTTCTTTTTCTTCACCTTCCCCTTCTCATTTACTCTTCAGCCTCACCTCCCTTCTTTCATCTCGCCCCGTTCACCTCTTCACTCCCCTCCCCTCCGCCTAATCTCCCCTCTCCCCACTCTAGTCCACTCTTCTCCCCACCATTTCTCCCCCACTCTACTTCTCATCACGCCCCTCTCCCACCATTCCCCCATCTCTCATCATCTTCTTTTCTCCTCTCGTCCTCGTCTACCTCTGCGCACTCGTCTCCCAACCCCTTCGTCTTCTCTTTCCCTGTGATGTCATCAATCTCGTGTGACGTCATCACGGTGGGGGACTCCCTACGGAGCGCCCCAGGTAGTCCCTGTCGGCAAGGAGCCTCACAATGGCCGGACCTCTTCCTCTTCGTAAGGACGGGGAGAAGAGGAGGAGGAGAAAGATGAATAGAAGGAGGAGGAGGAGGAGGAGGAGATGGAAGAAGAAAATGAGGAGAAGGAAAAGGAGGAGGTGGAAAAGGAGGTGAAGAGGGAAAAAGTAGGAGAAAGAAACAGAGAATGAAGAAGAGAGGAGAAGGAAGAGGAGGAGG
>NC_134801.1:55495290-55500290 GCF_046742065.1 Oratosquilla oratoria
TTGAATTTCCAATTTTCCGATTACATATTTTCCGACCATTAATATTCAAAATTTTCATATTCAGTATTTAAAAGTATATCCAACTTCTGAATTAGCTTATAAGAGGTATAATGAGTTTATCAAAATATTACGAACCGTATAAGTCATATGATGCGTAGTGTTCCAAGCAACGATGACATGTCACAATTTTCCGATTACATATCTTCTGACCATTAATATATAAAATGTTCATATCCAGTACTAAAAGTATAACCAACTCCTGAATTAGCTTCTATGAGGCATAATGAGTATTTTTTTCTTCTAATATTATGAACCGTATAAATCATATGATGCATAGTGTTCCAAGCAACGACGACATGACGTCACAATCTTCTAATTCCAAGATTGAAGATTGTTTTATCTGAAGGAGACAGTATTTCATTTGCAGTAATTCAGTTTCCAATTCAATCAGCGTTTGCCATAACCATTCATAAGTCTCAAGGACAGACTTTTCAGAAAGTTTTAGTTTATCTAGACAAAGCTGTATTTCAGTATGAACAATTATATATTGCGCTGAGTAGAGTTAAGCAAAAGGAAAATATTAAAGTGTTTTTAAATCATTCAAATTGTACAAAGAATATTGTGAATATAAGAGCATATCATATGATGCGTAGTGTTCCAAGCAACGACGACATGACGTCACAATATTCTGCATTTAACTTCTTATAACTAATCAAGTCACTGCCTTCGTCTACTGAATAGAGCATTGTCTTAATAAAGATTTTATTGACCATCTTATTGATAACGTATCATTTAAAATTCTATTTGACCCAACGGGTCACGGGTGGTCTAGTATATATATGTATATATACATATATATATATATATACATATATATGTATATATATATTCATACATATATATATTTATATATATATACACATATATTATATATATATATATATATATATATAATGTGTGTGTATGTTTGCGTGCGAGCGTGCGTGCGTGTGTGTGTGTGTGTGTGTGTGTGTGTGTGTGTGTGTGTGTGTGTGTGTGTGTGTAAACATATCACATGTGCGTATATGTGATATACATATGTACACAAATACTTCCCTTGTATAGTATATTCTCTATAGTCCAAAAAAGTAAAAAAATAAAATAAGAAATAAAAATAAAACAGAAAAGTCATCTGATAAATTCAGAGAATAAACAAACCTTAGGACTTTGTAGGACTCTTTGTGAGGCTTCCCCTCCTGCCTTGTTCTTTATTTCCTCTAGAAAGGGTCCGGATTTTCAATGCCTAGAATGTCCCCTCATTGCATCAGCGTAGTCGAAACTGAACCGTAATTAACTTAGCTATTCATGCTGAAGGAGAACCATTTTTCTAATAAAAAGGTTTTGTTCTCACGAAAAGATTTCTGTCGCGTATTGTTCTCTGTCTTCGGAAGGAAGAACACGTTGCTTGTGTACAAAGGTAGAATTTGTTGTACATGAATAAATTCATTACGTGGATGCTTGCACACTATGTTCAGGACAGGTTTGTAGAAGTGTACATGTAATAAGGGATTAAATATTTCCATATTACACTCACGAGCATTAACACTCGCGACTCGATGGCGCAGCTGGTAGAGTTTCCGGCCGCCACTACGGTGGTCCGGGTTCAAATCCCACCCATGGTTAAATTAATTTCAATATCGATGCGCTGCGAGTCGTTCCTCCAACTCTCGTGGGCGGGGAGTTGGGTGTGTGCGCGTATAAGGACCCATAGATGGGTCATATATGAGCTCTGAGCTCTCTTCTGGTATGGAAATAGCTGTCGATCACGACTCCAACACATGATCCAAGGCCATGGTGAATCACACACACATACACACACACACACACACACACACACACACACACACACACACACACACACACACACACACACACACACACACACACACACCTGGAAGATAATAATGTAATAAACACAAGACAATTTGGGTTCAGACAAGGAAGACCATGTACCACAAACTTTGTTTTTATTCAAGATTAATAGACATAGAACAAGAAAGGAATAGATGGGCTGATTGTGTCTTCCTGGACTTACAAAAAGCTTTTGACAAAGTACCATGACAAAAAAAAATGGAACATATAGGAGGGATACGAGGGAACCCACTAAAATGAATGGAGGACTTCCTGATTGGTAGAAAGATATGAGTAGTGCTCATAGATAAATATTCAGGTTGGAAAAAGGTAATCAGTGGAGTTCCGCAAGGATCTGTATTGGCTCCAATAATGTTTGCTATTTATGTGAATAACATGGATGATGATGTGCAATATTGCATGAGCTTCTTTGCAGACGACGCCAAATTGTTAGGGAAAGGAAAAACTGAAAAGGATTGCGAATCACTACAGGAAGACCTGAATAAGGTATGGAACTGGAGTTAGAAATGGAAAGAGGACTTAAATATTGAGAAGTGTAGCATAATGGAGTTTGGAAAAAGTAAAAATAGAAAATCATGACAATATTAAATTGGAACTAAGGAAGTAAAGAGGGAGAGATCCGAAAAAGATTTGGATGTAGTTATCTCAAACGACTTGTCCTATGATAAGCAGATAAACAAAACTATCGGAGCAACCTATAACTTGATAAGATCAATAAAAGTGTCATTTACATGGACGAAGGAATGATTAAAAAAATATCGGTCACACTGATAAGGCCTAGACTAGAATATGCGGCGACATTGTGGTCACCCAGTATCAAAAAATATATAAAGAAAATAGAAAGAATCCAGAGACCAGGCACAAAAATGGCCCCTGCACTTGCAAACTTGTCATATGAGGAGAGATTGGCTAAACTGGAGTTACCGACTCTGGAGCAAAGAAGAGAGAGAGGCGACCTACTGACCATCTACAAAACAGGGCACAGAAATACTCGATAGAGAGGACTTGTTAAACTGGGAAAAAAGAAACACAAGAGAACATGGAAAGAAAATAGAAAAAACATAGTTATTGAAGAGATCTGAAGAAAAACAGTTTTCCACATAAAGTGGTGGACACTTGGAACAAACTGGACGAAAAAATAGTGTGCGCAAAAACCACTCATGAGTTTAAGAGCAAATTAGACACTGGGAGATACAAAGACGGTACACCACGAGCGTAGCTCCCCTTCCTGCAAAATACAACTCGAGAAATACACACACACGCACACACACACACACACACACACACACACACACACACACACACACACACACACACACACACACACACACACACACACACACACACACACACACACACACACACACACACACATAAACACACACACACACCTCTTTTCTATCAAAAACTGCAGCCCAATATCAATACCATGGTTCAAAATTATGTAATCAAAAATTAAAGAGGAATATTAATTGGAAACTAACGGGAACAAAACTGTTTGGGGAGGTAACAACTGTCGATCACGAGTTTAGCACATGATCTAAAACCAGGGTGAATAGCATACAAGCACGCGCACGCGCGTACAGTTCAAATCCAGTGCTTTATTCCCGTAAATATTTTACTGTTTGTTTTTTTTTTTTCTTTTTTTTTTCTTACCTGGATATGGTATCAGGGAACGAAAAACCATAAACTAGTGATTATTGACGGTAATCTGGAAGATAAATCAAAGAGGATCCAATTCCCTCTGGGTCATAAATGTGGCCTGTGGGGCAACGCCCCCTTCTCGCCCCCTTGAGGACTCCCGCAAGGTCACAGAGACTGACGTGTGTCATTGCTATCCTAGCATATAGGGTAAAGGGGACGGCTTTGACGGAATTTACGTTCACCCTATCTCCCCTGGTATAAGGCCTAATATACTGATATGGGTTTTGTTTTATATCAAGTTGATTTATCTATTCTTTATTACTTCAATGTGATTTCATTGGTTTTTATTTGACGAAGTAAAAGTGATAATATTCACTTAAAGGGGATTTCAGTCGATTGATATTTCCCTAAGAATAGGTCCAACTACTAACCTGAACAGAAATACCTGCCCTTAACCAGAAATAAATTGTAGAAATTATACAAAGTTTTGAAAGAGTCAACCAAAATTAGGGAGTCTCTCTACTCTCATCCTGTTGGATGAATGAAATCATACATACGACGCAAAAATATATAACGCATGTATATAGATATACGTGTATAAGTTTGTATGTATGCATGTGTGTCTGTATGTATTTTGTACGATATGTATGTATGAATGTAAACATGTATGTACAGCTGCACAGAAAACTATCGTTAGTAAATCACGCTAATCATTTTGACACAAAACAACGAAACTATTTGAGACAAGTTGAAGTCTCCATCGGAAATAAGATTATCATGTCATAGTGAATCCATATGAACTCCGGAACTATTATTCGATTCATATTCATTCAGAAGGAATTCGAACAAGTCGAACCCCAGAATTACCAACCCTTCGGTATCATAAGATTATGTTCATTAGCGAATGTTTCGACACCCCTACTAACGATAGTTTTCTGTGTAGCTGTACGTACCTATGAACCAATACATGTATATCTGTAAATAGGCGCACATGCATTTATTCGTATTTCCACAACACCTACTTCCCGCCTCTGTTGTTGACATTATGTTAAGCTATCCGTAACAATATCAGTGTAAAGAACAAATAAAACAAAAATTCAACCGCGGCCACAGATATTTTAACCCAAAACAGTGGTTAGCGTGAGGAGTTGAAAGACTGCAGCACACGCTCAAGGTGGGAAGGCTTCATTACCATTTTAGTCCGTTACTGTTACCTCTGCGCAAAGGGACGAGTGTTTCGTGTGCGAGAGCTTACGGACTACCCTATGGGTCGGAGTAAATGTATATGAATTCAAAAATCTTATCCGTAACGGTAAGAACTGACGACCACTAGTCAAGCACGTGATCCAATTCATATATAATGCGAAACCATTGCAAGTGTGAGAACTTATGCTTGGAAACTACATGTATATATATATATATATATATATATATATATATATATA